>NC_133620.1:35778720-35966220 GCF_048593235.1 Sminthopsis crassicaudata | reverse complement strand
CGGCAATGGAGGAAATGCATCGAGAGCAATCCGTGGTACAGCGATAGGAGGAACAGCTGTAATTTGGGTGTTAAATATGCTTATGAGCCTCTGGAATGGTGTAAGCTTGCTGTGCAGTGTAGGATTTTAATTTTCTTTATAGATATAGGGGGGCAATGAAATGCTGACTTTTGATATAATAATCTTTCAGGTTTAGAAGAAACCATAGGAGGCCAGTCTGTCTTTCTCAAGTTGACACTCTTAAATCTGTACTTAAAAATTTCTCAGTGGGAGGTTTAAGATTATACATACATACACACATATGTGCATATGCGTATATACACACATACACGCAAACATTTTTTTTTAACCAGACTTGTGATTACATTGGTATAGACAGCTTCCAGTGAGGAATCTAGTCTATGAACACAGTTTGCCCATCTGTACGTTTTCTGCTGCTTGGGGTTTTAGAGAATTGTCTGGGACACGAGGAAGTTACAGGGTCACACACACAGCAAGGTTTGTGGCAAAAATGAAATTTGAATCTAGGTCTTCCTGACTCAAAAAAAAAGCCAGTTCACTAGCAACATATATATGACTCTTCATGTAGGAACACAATGAATTTATCATTAAGATATATATCTATCATCTATATATTCACTATATGTATATAAGTATACACATGTATGTTTTGTGCATATATATGCATGTGCATATATATGTATTTGTATGATATGTTTATGTATATATATATATATTCATCATAAATTTAGTATAATCATTTCTTCAGTTCAGGAAACTCCCAGTGTGGAAACACCCTCTCCAGATATACACTCACAATTTATCTGTAAATTCTACAGGTAAAGAGCTTCCTGGGCACTATGTTCCCTTTATCACATAGCCAGTTATGTATTGGCTGTGAATAAATTGGCTATGAACAAATCTCTCTAACCAATCCTTTTTCCACTATACTATGCTGCCATTAAGAGAGAGTCAGAAACAGAGAGACAGAGAGAGAAGGAGAAGATGGAGGGAGAAGAGGAGGAAATATAGAAATAAATATATAGAGATAGATAAAATAAAAATGCCTAACACATATAGACCTTATGATCTTATGATACACTAGATGGTGCAGTAGATAAAGCACTAGCCCTAAAGTTAGGAGAACTTGATTTCAAACCAGGACTCAGATACTTAACATTTCCTAGCTCTATGATTCTAGGCAATTCACTTAACACCCATTGCCTCTCAAATGTGTGTGTGTGTGTGTGTGTGTGTGTGTGTGTGTGTGTGTGTGTGTAGAGGGCCACAGATAGTGGGGGAATTCTGGGTAAGGTATAAAACCCTTCAGCCCAGAGAGAACCTGCTGACAATGTCTGGTTCAAGTCTATCTCCCCTAAGGGTTCTCGGTCTTCCTGAGAAGTCAGGGGGCGGTGACAAACTGTGTTGTAATTAAAACAGTATGATACCAAGTGGCAAAGAGTTATCTACACACAATAGCAAGTTGTTTATATGGTCCCACATGCACAGTATGCCATAGTTATATAAGGATATATAAAGCTGAGAGAATTCATAATAAATGGATTCCATGTTTGACCACCCACGTGCATCCCACCTCATCGTTCCTCCACTAAGACCAAGGACTCGGACTGGTACTGAGATCCTCCAGAGAGCTAGTCAGGACACAACATATGTGAATATATACACATATATATGATCTTGTTTTGTTCTCAAATAACCCTGGTAGGAAGGTAGTATTATTATCACTATTTTACAGATGAGGAAACTGAGACAGAGATGAAGTGACTTATGTAGCATCACACAGGTCTTTATGACTCTAGATGGACTAGCACTCTACTCACTATATCCACTCAATGCTTATAGATATATGTTGGAATATATACACAAGAGAGCTGTTGGAATACACGGGAGTCACCTGACAGTGGCTGCTGGAGATCCAACTCAGAATGGATCTCCTCTTGTGAAAGGATGATACAAGGAGACTGAAAGGCAGTTGCTGTTTTCTGACCCCTCTGACTAAAAGGCCATTGTTTTGTCTGACCTCTCTCCTTGCCTCCAATTTATCTCATTCCCAGTCAGCAAAACCTGTGTTAGCAAAAGCTGCCCTGCAACTCCTTCAGATGTTATGATCCACAGCTTTGGAGGCTCTTGGAGAATTGACCTTTCCCTTAACAGATGTAGAGATAGATCTAGATGGAGAAAGAGATAAATATAAATGAAGATGAGAAATAGAGATTAGGGGACAGGAACACATACCTATGGAACATTATGGATCTGTGTTTACATGGTATTGTGGATTGAGGACCGATCTGGAGTAGGGAAGACCAAAAATTCAGATTTTGATTTTGTTACATAGCTGTCTGACCCTGGGAAAGTCCCTTTACTGAAGTATACAGACAGCTCCTGAATGGTAAACTTTACCAGTTTGCGGTCTAACTGCATCATCATATTCAATTCCTATACCAGGAATGCCCTGCACAGCTGAAATCACAGTTGAGGACACACATTCTGTAATCAGCAGGGATCCTTTCTTCTCAATGATACTTATTTAGAGAAATCAGGATAAAGGGATAAAATGCAGGTACTTTCTGTTCTCAGTATGAATTCAACAAGTAAGCATCCTTTTTGGGGGGAGGAGGAAGAAATTGAATTTTCCAGAAGAAAATTAAATCTGCTTGTTTACTGTACACAGAACTCATGAGATGGCTTTTATTGGCACAGAAACTCAGATGTAAACATACTTCATGGCAATCGATAAAATGGTCACCTCTAAGTGAACACTAAAGAGAATTTTGCTTCCAATCAGGGAAAAAATTATTTAGAATCAACATCATCTACCACCATCACCACCCTGCCCCCTGTCCTATCCCACCCCTATATCTCCTTAACTCCATAATCCTCCTAAGTGAATTAAGGCTTCTTTAGTTGGATTCACTTAAAAAGGATATATCCCTGTCAAGTTGGAAGGTGAAAGATTTGAAGTGAAAAGGAAATGGATTCTAGGGAAAGATGCATTTAATAAAAAAGGAAATTATAATATTTGTCTTCAAATAATATCCATGGAGAAATGAATGGGCTGACTATAATTGATCTATTTGCCCGAAAAAAAAATATGGCTAAAATCAGACAATAAGAGGCTTAAGTGACAAAGATTACCTATAGAGGTGGGTCTCAGGCAGGTGGTCTCAGCAGCTACTCAGAAACAGCTGAGGTCACATTCTGATTTTTTTTTCCCAGAAGCACTTTTTTTTTCTTTTATAATCAAGGTTTTTGCACAAATAGGGTTTCTTCTTCAATTCAAAAGAAATGTTATTTTAAAAGTTTGCCTAGTAGCTACTCCTTTGCCATTTACACAGAATTCACAGGGCTATAGTTACTCTACAAATGAAGGGCAAAACAAAGCCAATTAACTGATGGCATGTCAAAAATACACCCATAACTTCACAAATAAACAGGAGAAATTTACAGGAAGAAACCCAATTATCACAGATACTTCTCAGGATATCTGACTTTGTGAACAGTAGTAGACCTAGCATATATTTATTGAAGGATAGAAAAATATTTCAAAGAAAAGGGAGAAATAGTAGTGAATTCTTGATCAGCCATGAAATATGTACTTTCCCCCAACATTTATGCCCCCAAATATAAATGCACTCCATCTATACCCCCACTTATATAATATATGTTGGGTAGCTAGGTGGCTAGTGAATAGAGCACTAGACCTGAACTCAGCAAGATTTAAGTTCAAATTTAACATTAGATATTTACTAGCTATGTGATTTTGGGCAAGTCATTTAATCTCTCTTTTGTCTCAAGTTCCTTAGCTGTAAAATGGGAATAATAATAGCACTTGCTTCTTTAATAATAATATATTTTAGTATCTTTAGAGAGATGTCTCTTCATAAAAATAATAAAAGCAACAAGACTGAAAAAAACAAACAGAATTTCGGCTTTCAAGGACCTCCCAGTCTGATGGACAAGAAAAATTCAACAACAATGAACACCGGGCTATGTATAGGATTAGTTAAACATAATCTGTGGAATAAGTCAAGGAGATAAAAGAAGATTAGGAATGGCTTCCCATACCAGATGTGATTTTATCTGGGACTTCAAGGAAGCCAGGGGAGCCAGTGGGCAGATATCCAAGCATTCCAAGCATGAGGGATAGCCAAAGAAAATTCCCAGAATCAAATGATGGAATATCTTGTTTGAGGAATATCAAGGAAGCTGATGTCACTGCATTAAAAATATATATATATATAATGTAGACTATGGTATAAGAAGACTGGAAAGATATGGGGGGCACATTTAAAAGCAAGGGATAGGTTATGAACAGTTTTGAATGCCAAACAGAAGGATTTTGTATTTGATCCTGAAGATGTTATGGAGTTACTAGAATTTATTGAGAGATGACATGATCAGATCTGTACTTTAGGAAAATCACTTTAGTGGCTAAACAGAGGATCAGTTGCAGTAGAGAACAAAAAAACAGTAGATTAATACAACAATTTAGGTATATGATGATGATGGCCTGCACCAGAGTGATAGTAGTGTCAAAGGAAAGAAGTGAATCTATACAAAATATAACTAAGATATAAATAATTGATTGAATATTGGACAGTGAGAGAGAATGAACAATTGAGGATGACATCTAGATCTTAAACCTGGATTACTGAGAGGATGGAGGTATCCTTGTTAGCAATAAGGAAATGAGGAAGATAAGAGTCATATTTCTCTCTTCTACAAAATGGGGATAATAGAACTCTCTTCATCAGGTTGTTGTGTTTAAATAAAATTGTGCATCAGAAGCTCTATAAGTGTCAATGATTGCTATTCCTGGAAAATTCTACAATATATTATCGTTGTTGTTAAATACATTGATATGTTCTGTTTTGAGAAAACATTTTCCAAAAAATATCCACCCCCACCACCATCTCAAGAAAATTCTACTAAAAAAAACCATCAGGTTATTAATATCTACAGAAAATACTTTCACTCAGATGTTAAGATACTAACAACTACTTATTTCATCAGACTGTTGTCACTCCATAGTTATTTTTGTTGCTGTATGTATACACTGTATACATAGGATATCATATGCCTTCAAATTATACTGGTATCATGACAAATATACATTATATTTATATGGCTCTGGTTTCTTTGCCTCATATCACTTTACATAAGCCTTTCTTTGTTGGTCTGAGTTCTTCATGTTTGTTATCCATACAATAGGGTAATATTCCTTCAACATTTAGATAACACAATTGGTTCATCCATTCGCTTGATCACTGAGAAATTTGTTTCCAACAATTTCTAATCATGAATAATGTTGCTTTGAACAGCTTTGGTCACATATACTTTTCCCACTAGCAACAATCTCATAAGGTTATAGTCCCAGTAGTGGAGTTCCTAGGTCAAAGGGTGTACATAATTTAGTAAGTCTTCTTACATAATTCCAAATTATCTTCCAGAACACTTGACCCAATTTACAGCTTTACCATCAATGAACCATCATGCATATCTTCTCTAGGGATCATCTGTGAATATTTTTAAAAAGAGAAATAATGATCAAAACCAGCTAGTATCATTTTATAAAGAATAGGTTTTGCCAGACAAATCACCCTTTTTTTATTTTGGTTATTCAAAAGTTTTATTAAACTGATTGTCAACTAGCATTTATCAAGAGCCTACTTTGTACCAGGCACTGTGATAAATTATGGGAATTCAAAGAAAAGGGAAAAAAAAGTTTCTGTTCTCAAGAATCTTACAGTCTATCTAATAAGGGACATCAAATGCAAATAATTATGTACAAAGTAGAATGGAGAAGATCAACAGAAAGAAGATACTGGCATTAAATGGGAACAGGTTCTTTTTAAAATGTAGAATTTTAGCTTGGACCTAAAGGAAGCCAGGAATGGGAGGAGGACCAGATAAGAAGGGAAAGAATCTCAAGAAAATGTTTATCTCTATACCTCTCCATCTTTACAATAGGAAGTTAGAGCTTCATTAATTCTTTATTGGTTCACATAGTAAGTAGTTCATTAATTCACATAGAAAGAGCTTCATTAACTCTTCTTGACCTATGGACATGAAGACAGTCTCTAAGGCTCTGGTTTCTTTACCCTATCACTCTTAGACAGTCTTGTTCATGTTGGAATAGTTCTTATTGTTAGTTTTATCTTACAACTAGCTGAAACATGCCTTTCTGTATAATTCATCCAATGGATCCACTATTACATCTTTCCTACTACATGCAAGACCTGTAAACCATGGAAACCCAAATGTGGATCAAAACTAAGTAGTTTCATATTTTTGTTGCTGTTTATTTTTTCTTTTTCGTGTTTTCACATTTTTTGTCTGATTTTTCTTATACAACATAACACATATGGAAATATGCTTAAAAACTAGCACAAATTTATCCTATATCAGATTGCTTGCTGTCTTGGAAGAAAGAAGTTAAGGAAGGAAAGGAGAAAAATTTGGAACACAAAGTTTTATAAAAATGAATGTTGGAAAACTAGCTTTACATGTATTTGGAAAAAATACTATTTAATATTTTAAAAAAGAAAAACTAAGCCAAATTATCTTATTTTTGCAGTTTCTATTATTTCTGTGGGCTATATAAAGATCATTGCTCCTGGGTTATACTTTGTTTAAAAAGTGGTTTAACTATATTTTTTATTTTGTTAAGTATTTTGCAATTACATGTAAAATATTTTAACAGTCTTTTTAAATTAGTTTGCTCTTTAAAAATATTCTGTGGATGGGTTTGGAGGTGGACAGTTATAGAGATAAAGCTTTTCTTCAGCATAGGCCATCGCTGGAAATTATGCTACAGATGATTTGTCCTTGCCATGTATGACTTAATAGTTTTTTTGTGTCACTATAATTTTAAGTCTTTGGAAATTGTGGCATTCTAGGATTCAAAATGACCTAACATTTGGGGAGAACTTGTGATAATTAAAAAAAAAAAAAGTTCAGAGTGAGAAAAGTAGGGAAAGGAGAGAAAGAAGGAAAAAGATGAGAGAAAGAAAAAGAGAGGGGGAGGAGGAGAAAGAGGAGAGAGAGAAAGGAGAGAGAGAGAGAGAGAGAGAGAGGGAGAGAGAGAGAGAGAGAGAGAGAGAGAGAGAGAGAGAGAGAGAGAGAGAGAGACGAGAGAGAGAAGGAGAAAGGAGAGAGAGAGAGGAGAGAGAGAGAGAGAGAGAGGAGAGAAGAGAGAGAGAGAGAGAGAGAGAGAGAGAGAGGAGAGAGAAGAGAGAGAGAGAGAGAGAGAGAGAGGGAGAAGAGAGGGAGAGAGAGAGAGAGAGAGAGAGAGAGAGACGAGAGAGAGAGAGGAGAAAGAGGAGAGGAGAAATGGAGAGAGAGAGGAGGAGAGAGGGAGAGAAGAGAGAGGGAGAGAGAGGAGGGAAGAGAGAGAGAGAGAGAGAGGGAGAGAGAGGGAGAGAGAGAGAGAGAGAGGAGAGAGAGGGAGAGAGAGGGAGAGAGGAGAGAGAGAGGGAGAGAGAGAGAGAGAGAGAGAGAGAGAGAGAGAGAGAGAGAGAGAGAGGAGAGGAGAGAGAGAGAGAGAGAGAGAGAGAGAGAGAGAAACTAGGAGACAGAGACAGAAGGAATTGTTTTGATATGCTGTTGTTGCTCTCCCCTAGGGCACTTTGAAGCATTGAAAGCCTGGTTCAGCTTCCTAAAAGACCAATCTCTTTCTCCTCCACTTCTGACAGTTCCTGAACCAGGCTGACATCAGTCTTGTACTTGTTTTGGCATGAGGAACATAGTCTATCATTGCAGTTAGGCACTTTCTCTGTAATTTATTCTTTCAGAGCATTCCCTAGGGCATGGAAAATCTAAGTGACTTGTCTAGGGTCATGCTGTAAGGATGTGGCAGAAGCTTGACTTGAACCTCCTTCTTCTTGAAGCAATAAGATAAAGCAGTGGGTAGAGCACCAACCATGAAATCAAGAGGACCTGAGTTCAAATCTAATCTCAGACACTTAACAATTCCTGGCTGTGTGACCTTGGGCAAGTCACTGAACCTCAATTGCCACTCACACACAAAGAACCTTCCTCTTCTTAACACTGGCCTCAGGGTTATTGCTTACATTATTCCATACTTCCTACATTTAGAACATAGGGGCTTAAGAGAAAAAAAATATGGCGCTTTAGTATAAGGTTTGTGAAAACACCTGAAACTCCTAGGGAGTCAATAAAATTTGCTCAAGCCAACAATCGCTAGGATTCCATCAGAATCTTCCATGAGACCTTCAACACCATTGGTTATCATTGAGCATCAAGTCTTTCTGAAAGAGAGCTGTCTCTTCCTGGGAGGGCATCATAAACATGATGGATTGCCTGCAGACCACCTGCACAATTTAGGCTCTAGCTTAAAATACAGGTGGCAGGAGTGGAGCACTGTGATCATGGCATAAGGATTTGTTTGGTTTTTTTCCTATTCCAAGAAACAGAAGGCTCATGGCTCAGGAAGGATAAAACATGAATATATCATCATGATTCACAAATCCAAAGAGCTGAATAATGAATGCCAGGATGAATCTGACATGTGTGTATTATGTATCATGTCTGTTGGAACACTACAGGTAGGTGGTGAGGTTCAATGAAAAGAATCTGAGACCAACTTAGGAGCCCTAGACTCAGGGCTTTTGTTCCAAAGCTTACCCTATTACTAGCTGGGCAAATAATGTAATATTTCAGAGTCTTACTTTAGTCACCTCTAAAAATCTAAAGGTTAGACTAGCACACAGCTGGTTTCCACAGGATGGGCCTGGGGTCAAGAAGACCTGAGCTCAAGACTAATCTCAGACAATGACTAGCTGTTTGATTCTGGACAAAGTCACTTAACTTTCATCTGCCTCAGTTTCCTCAATTATAAAACAGGGAGAATAATGGCACCTACTTCTCAGGGTTATGAGGATCAAATAAGATCATGTTTGTAAAGTGCTATAAAGCGCCCAGTGTCTGGAATATAATGAGTAATCAATGTTTGTTTCCTTTTTTCTTAGACTTTGATAACTAGAGCCTTTTTCTCAGATTAGGAAAAACTGAGGGCAACAGATAAAATAGCTTATTAAGGATTGGCTTCTCATTGCGATGGTAACAGATAGAAGAAAATTCAGAGTAATGAAAATTCTCTACCCATCAATCTTTCCAATGTCTCAAATATATTATATTAGTTCATGAGTAAATGTGTTCCATGTAATCTCGAATATTTCCCCCCAATATTCTGATAGCTACATTTCAATGGAATTGGTTTCATTGGTAATCTTGTTTTTTTTATTTTATGCATTAGAGATAATATTTTATTATTGTTCTATTCAAACTAATGAGCAGACCTTGATTTCAGAAAAGTCTGGAAAGACCTATCTGAACTGATACTGAGTAAAGTGAGCAGAACCAAGAGAATATTATACATAGTAACAGTAAGATTATGTGATGATCAACTGTGATGGACTTGGTTCTTTTCAACAATGGGGTGATTTAATACAATTCCAATTTACTTGGGATGGAAAATACCATGTGCATTCAGAAAGAGAATTTTCAAGACTGCATGTGGATCATAAGATAGTATTTTCATCTTTTTGTTGCAGTTGTTGTTTGCTTGCTTGTGTGTTTTTTCCCTTTTGTCCTGATTTTTCTTGCACAATGTGACAAATATGGAAATATGTTTAAAATAATCGCACATATTTAACCTATATCAAACCACATGCTGTCTTGGGGAGGGAAGAGGGAAGAGAGGGAAGGGGAAAAATTTGGAATGCAAAGTTTTACAAAAATTAATGTTGAAAATTATCTCTATGTGTATTTGGGAAAATAAAATACTATTAAATATATTATTCTGAGAAGGGATGTACTGACTTCGAAAGATTTCCGAAGGGGTCCAAGATTAAGAACCCAGGGAATAGTTGATTCTCTAAGACTCTTGCTAGTTCTATTTTTTTTTTATTTCCATGAACTTTATTTTTTGTGACTACAAGATCAATCCATAAATTCTTCAAGACTTATAATACTAATATTTCCTTTTTCAAAAATAATTGTAGGAAGATAAATTGAAAATGAAATGCTAAAAGTGAAGCAGAGATTCCCAATGCAGCTGTAGGGGAAAACTGAGGACAACATAATGATCTGTAGCAGATAAAATAACTCACAAAGAAATGACTTCTCATCCCTTATATTACAGATAGCAGATAATTCAGAGCAATAAGAATCCCCCCTCCCCAATCCTTCCAACATCTCAAATATATTATACCAGTTCATGAGTAAATGTGCTCCATGTAGTCTCAAAGAACAAGCAAATAGCAGTCAATAGCAGTCAGTGACTTGTGAAGGGAAGTTAGTATTCTTGTCTGACAGTGTTTGTGAGGATCTAATGAAATAATAGGTGGGATGGTTTTGTAAATGGAAAAGTATTGTGAAGATGTAAAGGGTTATGATTATTGTCATTCGTAGATTTTGGGCTGGGAGGGACCTTTTAAGCCTTAACCTTCAGTAGTTAAACCTTAAACCACTTCGATGGTTGGGTATGTGGTGCAGCTGTGTGGTGCAATGGATAAAGGTCTAGAGTGAGGAAGACCTGAGTTTAAATTCAGTCTAAGACACTAACTGTAAGACCCTGGAAAAGCTCTCTAGCCCTGTTTGTTTCAGTTCTTCATCTGTAAAATTATCTGGAAAAGGAAATGGCACACCATTCCAATTTCTTTGCTTAAAAAAAAATGAAGTCACAAAGAATTGGATACACCTAAAAATGACTGAAAAACCAGCCTTGATGCATTTGTCATTTCCTTCTCTAGCTCATTTTACATATGGAGAAACTGAGGCAAACAGAACTAAGTTATTTGCTGGTCATCACACAGCTAGTCAGCCTCTGAAGCCAGATTTGAACTCAGGAAGATGAATTTTCCTGACTCCAGGAAACTCTATTCACCTTACCATCTAACTGCCCCAGAGCCACATAGCTGTTTGTGTTTATTATTTAAGAAAAAAAAATTCTCTTTGCTATGTCTCTAAAAGTAAAAAAGGCAGATCTAATAGAAGCACAGATGTGAAGCTGGAAGCATTCTCTGAGGTCACTGAAAACAACTCATTTCCAAATAGGTAAACTGAGATACAGATGAGTTAAGTGACTTCCCTAGAATCATACAACTATTCAATTTTTGAAATAGGATTTGAACTTGGGCCTCCTCCTGTCATAAGGTCCAGCATGCTAGCCCAGCCACCATGCTGCCATCTGTAATTATGACCCAATGACTTGTAATTATAGCACGGTGTAGAGTCAGGGTGAACAAGTTAGTAACTGTCCTCTGTCGGGACACCAATCAGAATACTGGAAGAGTAAATCTATCTGCTAGTACAAAGAAGAATCAAATCACCCTAGCTCACCAAAGCATCAGGCCAGCTATACTTAGAATATTGCTAGCTTTATAAACTACCACTGAGTGATTTGTGTCTACACTGGGCTCTATTTTCACAGGCTTTCAAGTGCAAGAGCCCCTTATCTTTTAGCAACTCCAAAAGCTCTCTTTTTAGTAGAGAGAAATCAGCCTTTGGTTGCCTGTCAGCCATGAACAGTGACTCTACGTTGGGTGAGTGAGAGCAGAGCACTGGCCAGTCAGTCCAAAAAGTCAGCTCCTAAAGCTAGCTAAGTGAAAGACATATGCAACCATTCTAGTGAAATAAGAGCTAAATAAAACTTAGGCCTGGGATAGGAATCAAAGGAATTATCTACAAGAGTATGGAAAGTCCAGGAAGTTTTGTAGCTTTCTTTTTGTCAGTTCCTGTGGGTTCTGACTTTGATGCTGCCCACCTATTTGCAACCTTCACTGAACAATTCAAATTCTCCAAACAAAAAACACAATAGCGATGGATGTGGTATTCCATGGAAACCTGTTTCTACGTGGCCCCTCCTGGCAGAACAAAAGAGATACCTTTTCGTGTTTCATCTGGAACTAATAGAGCCCAGGTACCTAAGGGCCTGGTGCTTTGAGAAACACCCACCATCCTGTAAAAAACAAAACAAAAAAAAAACCTTTTTTTTTTTTTTCTTCCCCAGGTATCAAATTATAAACTTTTCCTGTCCTTAGAACTCCACACCCTTCTTTCATTTGCAAATTTCTGTCAATTCCAGGATGCCACACCTGGATGAATTCACAATGACCAATTTTAACAATTGTGAATTTGCCTTTAATAGTGTGATTAGCTTCTACTGAGAAAAGAATTATTTAGAAACACCGGGCAGAATTGTGTGTGTGTGTGTGTGTGTGTGTGTGTGTGTGTGTGTGTGTGTGTGTGTGTGTTTAGAGTTGGGGGGAAATTATTGCTACTTTGAATCCAGAAGCTCTCTTTGTCAGGGAGAATTGTGACAAAAACTGGAGGGAAAGAATTGATAGCAAGTGTGGGGCAAAGACTCAAAAATGAGCAAGTGAAGATGAATTACTCTCAAGATCATCATACTTCCCCTGAAATAATGATTTATGTCATATAAAGAAATATTATATTCCTAAATGGATACAACCTCTGGGTGAAAAGATTCCATTGTTTATCAGAATTAACAATAGGATTTAATGGCCCACACAACCTTATCCCTATAATGATAGAACTATTCATATACTTTGGATCTGAGATTTCATTGGTTTAGGAAACTCTGCATGAGGAAACTATCAATGAAGGTCAACATTTTTCCCTCTACTTAGAGAGTTCAGGTAACTTACTCAGCATCACCCAGAGACAGCTGTTAAAAAGCAGGGCTTAAACTCAGATAGCTTTTTATCACGAGAGTAGATCTCTAGCCATTGCATCATATTACCTGTCCACAGAGTTATCATAAAAATTAAACGAGATTATGTAAATGAAATGTCTTTTGAACTTTCAAATGCTATTTAAATGTCAATTATTGAGGGTTTGTTGTCATTACAACATTCTTGTGTGGCTGGTAGTTCCCCTAAGTGTGTCCCAGAACATTTGGTTGCAGCTCTTTTTTTTGTTTGTTTGTTTATTTTCCTATTGTATTTTTTCTTCCCTACTTCCTTTCTGCCCTTCTTTCTTCCCTCTTTCCTTTCTTCTCTCTTTTCATTCTTCTTTTTCTCTCTGCTTGTTTCTTTCCTAACTCCTTTTCTCTTCTCCTTCCTTCTGATCTTCCTTCTTTTCTCCCCCTCCCCTTCTCCTTTTCCTTCCTCTCCCCCTCCTTCCCTTTCTCTTTCTCTTCCTCCTTCCCTCCTTCCCTCCTTCCCTCTCTCTTTCTCTCTCTCTCTCTCTCTCTCTCTCTCTCTCTCTCTCTCTCTCTCTCTCTCTCTCTCTCTCTCTCTCTTTCCTCTCTCTCTCTCTTTTGAAAGTTACTCTCTGTTATACATAGGGAACACTAAGAGATGTTACTCATCCTTCACTTCCAAGTCAGAGGAGGACTACTAGTTCCTCTCTTCAGCAAAACAACAAACAAACTTTCCCATGTTCATCCCCAGAAGATATCAGAATAATGAATGTCTCTGCCAGGTTCATGCTATGTGGATTAAAATATCCAGAAGGCCATGTCATTGTATATCGAAAATATCTATGCTAAAGGTAACCAGTCCTTAAGAAAGCCAATATTGGGACAAGATTGGATCAAGACGACATAACCAGGAGACATGTAAAGCAGAACATAGGGATATGAGCAAGGGAAGGAGGTAACCTTAGGTACATACATATTTCTTCAATGAAGCTTCATACCCGTGATCATCCAGGATTGCATTCCAGCCATAGAGAAAAGATCACTCTCTTGTGCCAGTTTCCTTTTATTGTCCTGACTCAGTTTCCTTAAATTGTTCTGCCTCAGTTCCTTGAATTGTTCTGCCTCAATTCCCCTGGTTGCAATCCCTCTTCCTAACCATTAGGACTGAGATAATTAGGGTTGGGAGCCCTTACCATTAGCATACTAAGAGATATGCTTACTTACCTCTAAGTTCCAGATTTTCTGTCTCTAGTAAATGTCTTCTTCACTGCCAAGTTATCAGAATTTGTGGTCTTACCACCAACCTATCAGAACTGAATTGATGGTCCCTGCCTAGATTCCAGCTCACCAATGTTAGGGCTCCACCTCTTGCCTTTGTCTTCCCTGATTACTTCGAGCCATATGTAACTTATTGGAATCTCACATTCCATGCTGGATTCTTCGAGATGAGATGAAAGTCTAATTCAATCCTGGAGGCAGAATGGATTCTGCTCTGCCTCCAAACTATCACTCCCTCTCAGAAACCCAAATAAAATATTAAAAATTCTCTAATTTCTATCTTGCCTCAGCTGCTCCAGCATTACAACCCCATGCCCTCTCCTTTTGGAAGAAAAAGGATACTTTTTTGTCTTTCTGTCCCAATTAGATCCTTTACTTTTTCAATGTTGATTCCTTGACTGGGTGTGATGACACAATGAACAAATGAATTAATTTCAAATGGCATTTCCCAGTGCTTTTTAAATTCCTTGGTGGGGACAAATAATCAAGATACATAAATGACTTTCTAAAATCCCCACAATTAAAACTAATTCTGAGAAAGTAAATAGAAGAACCTAAGACCAACTTCATAAGTCTTGGTCTGTGCTTAAAATGTCACTTACTCTCAATAAGTTCATCAAGGATAGAAGCAATCTGTCTCATATATCTTGCCAATGTCTTTAGCTGTCAAACGAGGTGACTGGACTTAGCAAGTCCTATGTCCTCTTCCAAACCTGATATTCTTTGGTGCTACATTATAAATAAGAGCTGAAGAACTGCAGCAGTGATCATGGATGTTGCTGCCTTAACTCTAAAAGTCCTGTAAGCCACTCACAGAAGGATAGACAGCTATGAAAGTTTAAAGAGGTGCAAATTAAGTGCATATAATGGCAGCACTGCTATAAAACTCAACAGGTTGACAGTTCCAAATGAGACTCCTTGCTCACTGGCCACATACAGTGCAGAGGCTGAGGTTTTTGTTGTTCTTGCTTTTTTTTGTTTTTGTTTCTTTTTACCAGTTTGGATATGAAGTTTAGAAGCCATAAAATTCTATGTGTGTGTGGTCTACAAACATCTGGTGGGAAAGTCTAACTGCTTTGACCCTGAATATCTGAAGTTCAGTCCTATACTTAGTATCTCCAATTGGGCCAGAATCAATGCTGTACCAAGATCTGATCCTTGATCTAATGGCATATCTGCTTTCCTTCCTCTTCCTGACATCTTTTCTTCCTCTCTGTTCCCCCTCTGTCTCCTTTTTCTGCCTTCTTTCATAGCCTGGAGTATGTTTCACTTTCAGCTTCTGGAAACTTCCTTTGGGAACCAAAAGTGTCTCACTTGTGGCCCATCCTATCAGTCCATCTCCAATTATGCTTCGCTTCTCTCCCCTGACATGTGGTCTCCATAACCTGTTCCTTTACCACCACCACCAACCCCCTTTCAGTCTAAAACCATTAAAAATACATGATTATTTAATGAAAAAGGTGCATCAAAGTATTCCCCTCTGGCTCTACTCACCATCCTGGTAACTTTCCAAACCAAAAATCTGGCTGCCCAGTTTGTATTATTTCCCCCAATTTAAATGTAAGCTCCTTGGGGGCAGAGACTGTCTATTCCCCAGTGCCTTCTCAGCATTTAGTAATTTACATGCAGTATGTTCTGAATCAATGCTTCCTAATTCATTTATATCATCAACCCTTTTTTGCTATTACCTTTTCCTCCAGTCTCCTTATCCTTTATTCTCCTTTCCTCATTCTCTTCCTCTACTTTTCCTTACTCTGCACCCTTTTCCAGCTCCTTTTCATTCTCCTTCTTTTCTGCCTTCTTTCACTTTTCTCCCTTCTCTGCTGACTGATCTGAATCTTCACCTTCCCCTATTTTACCCTCCTTATTCTGTTTGTCCTCCTCTGCCTCCTCTTACTAAGTCTCCTCCTACTCCTTTAATTAAAAATTGAATAGCATTTTATCTCCCTCTCACTAAGAAGAGGAAAAAAAGAAAAACAAAATCCTTATAAAATACATGTAGTCAGGGAAAATAAATCTTCATATTGGATGCATCTAAAAATATGCAACTTGTTCTGCATCTTAAGTTCATCACTTTTCCATTAGAGAAGCCCTTTATGTCCTCTGGAGTAACTAGAACTTTAAGTAATATTCTGTCTTCCTTTTCTTCATTCTCTTCCTCCTTTCCAGTTCTTATCTCCTCCTTTACTTCCTGCTCTGACTTCAACTCTTCCTTCTTCTCCTCTTCCAAGATTTCTCTATATAAGTACCCATTAAAGCATTCATCTTGACTGAACTTGAATGAAAAAAATAATCCAACACAATTCTAAGGATTTCATTCACATTTCATTTCAAATCTTTTTAAAAACAGACTGGAAAATGCCCAATGCACAATCTGTTAGCACAATTAAGGTTTTGTTTGAAGGGGAAGAAGAAAAACTGCCCAGGTAAAACAGAATGTTATGGAGGTTAACAAGTTTGAAACAGAAAGAACAGAAGTGGAGAAGCTCCCAGAAGCTCATCAGACAAAAAATAACAGGAAACAGTATTAGGAAATATGTCAATATTCACAAATGTCCATATATTGAAATAGATTAAGTGTGCTTTAGAGAAAGAACACTCACTCTTCTTAATATAAGAAGATGTAAAGGTTTGATTCATAGCTTCACTTCTTGCTGGATATGTGGACTAAAAAAAGCTGATGCAATTTTAAACTGTAGTAATAAAGGTCTAGCATCCAAGATTAGAAAGGTGATGGTCCTATTGTATGGATTCAGGAACAGTGGTCAGACATAGACAGGGTGTGTACTGTTTTATTCTAGACATCATCTTTTAGGAAGGATATTGATAAAATAGAGAATGCTTAGAGGAAGGAAATAAGATGATGAAGATCTTGAAGTTCAGGGGAAAATGAAGAGAAATGCATAAGGATTTATTAAATGTCTACTGCATACATGCTAAGTCCAAAAATATTTTTCTCATTTGATCATCTAAGAAGCTCATTAAATTAAGTTTAAATATAATTTTCATATAATATAAATTAATGAATGAACTAATTAATTGACTTAATTTTTATTAGATCTTGAAAGCATTTGGGGATAAAAATATCAGTTAAACAATCAATTAATATTTAATAAATATGTTCCATGCACCATACTAACACTAGCAAGGGATGACAAGGAAATACAAAAATAACTCCTGCCCTCAAGAACCTTACATTGTAATTGGGGAGATAACATATACACAAAATGGTATATACATGTTATATACAAAATAAAAGGAAGTTAAGGCTCAAGTAACTGGGAAGTAGCAATTATGGTAGTAATGAGAAGAAAAGGAAAGTCAGCAGTCCTGAATTCTCTTACCAGCTGGGACAAAGACTTTTCACACAGCTATAGTGTCTGCAGCAGCCTGCTGCCCAATTTTGCTAATGCCCTGTCCCTACACTATAAAAATCAAGTGAAAATGCTGTCAGGAAAACAGTGGTGACCGTGGAGAATCTGTAGCTTTCTTCAAAAGCAAAAAGGTAAAAACTGTCAGCAGATAAAAACACTATATTTAGAAATCTCTTGGAGAGTTAGAAGACAGATAAAGAAATAAAGGACATTTACAAAGAACCTGATATCAAGATTTATTCCCCCCAAAAAAGCCATTTCCAGAGTGCCTATGTCATAAGCAATAGGGATTCAGCACAATTTCCTCACCTTTTGATACCAACCTCACCATTCATTCAATCATTCATTAGAATAATCATAATCATAATAATCTCCTACATTCCCTTTTAGGATAAAAAAAGAAACCTTAAAGGCTAATGTGATATCTCAGGTAAAAAATATAGGCTGTTCCAAACACTGACACATCTTGTCTACATGTAGATACTCTCTATAACTAGGGTTGGATGAATGAAGATCAGACCAGGGCTGACAGTCAACTATAATTTATCAAGTGTTTACTATGTGCTGGATATGTTGCCAAGTGCTGGAATTACAAAAAAAAAAATTAGAGGCAGAAGTCTCTATTTTCAAGGAGCTTACAGTCTAATTGGGGAGAGAACATTTTAACAACCAAACACAAACACTAGGAACAATTTTTCAGAAACAAAGAAATAATAGTTTGTTTGTTTGTTTTTACAACCAGCTAGTAAAAATAATCTATTAAAATTGAAAGAACTTTCTTTTTCATAAAAAAGCTTCCATAAAAGCTACCTTGCACTATACAGGAGTGCAATTAATCAATGTCCTTGTACCTTCCTCCACATTGACTGAATTTGTCTTAAAACTGAATTGACAGCACTTTGCCAAAGCTTTGATTATCTCTCATTCTTATTTTTAAATATATTTTATTTTCCCAATTATATGTTTAAGCAATTTTTAAAGGTTTGAGTTATAAATTCTATGTCTTGACTTTCTTTCCTCTTCTCCCCCCTCCCTTCCTTGGCAAGCAATCCAATATAGTTTACACTTGTGCTGATTGTCCCTATTTAACTAAGTTGTCTCTAAGCTTGTCCTAGATACTAAAATTGATCATTACTCTGCTCCTATGTATGAGGTAGAATCATACAAGACTTTATAATGGTTGAAACCATGGACCTAACATTGCCCAAAGATCTGCTGAGAAGGCTGATACTCTTTAAGAAATCAATCAATAAGTATTTATTAAGTACCCACTATATATTAAGCACTGTGCTAGATCCTGGAGATAAAAAACCAGTAAAACATCCCTTGCCAGCTATTCTTCTATTGAATATATATATATATATATATATATATAAATATATATATATATATTTATATATATATATATATACATATACATATATGTATATGTATATGCATATATATTCTTTTATTGAATAAATATATACTTTTATTGAAGTAGAAGTTACTATTTACACATATAAATATATGCAAAATTGACACAAAATAATTTTAGAGAGAAAGAAACATAGCAGATAGAGGCGACCTGGAAAGTCTTCATGGCTGAGTTTTAAAGGACACTATTTTTGTTATTTTGTTTTGTGTTTTGTCTTTACATTTATACAGTTATCTTATTGTACAAGAAAGATCAGATTTAGAAAGAAGGTAAAAATAACCTGAGAAGAAAAAACAAAAATGCAAGCAAACAATAATAGAAAAAGTGGAAATGTTATGTTGTGGTCCATACTCATTTCCCAGTGTTCCTTCTCTTGAGTGTAGCTGATTCTGTTCATTAAGATTGATTGGAACTGATTTGGATCCTCTCATTGTTGAAGAGAGCCACATCCATCAGAATTGATCATCATATAATATTGTTGTTGAAGTGTATAATGATTTCCTGGTTCTGCTTATTTCACTTAGCATCAGTTCATGTAAGTCCCTCCAAGCTTCTTTGTATTCATCTTGTGGTCATTTCTTATAGAACAATAATATTCCATAATATTCATATACCACAATTTATTCAACCATTCTCCAATTGGTGGGCATCCAGTCAATATTAGTTTCTAGCCACTATGAAAAGGGCTGCTTTAATCACCCTTTTCAGAATTAGATAAATCCAACCACAAAATAAACAAAAAGGAAACTAGAAAGGTTAATAAAATCTTAGAAAACTTATATATGAATGATCTCTGGAGAAAATTGAATAGGAATAAAAAGGGATATACAATTTTTCTCAGTAGAACATGGTAGCACAAGAAACTGACAATGTACTAGGGTATAAAAATTTCGCAATCAAATACAGAAAGGCAGAAATAGTGTTTCACTTTTAATTCATGATAGAATAAAAATTATATTCAATTGAGGGACAAGGAAGAATAGATTAGAAACCAATTGGAAAATAAATAATTTAATTCTAAAGAATGAGTGAGTCAAACAACAAATTGTAGAAACAATAAATAATTTCATCCAAAACAATGACAATAATTAAAAAAAATATCAAAACCTATGAGTTGCATCAAAAGCAGTTCTTAGAGCAAATGCTATGTATTTAATTACATGGATAAAATAGTGAAAGAGGAGCTCGATAAATTGGGCATGCAACTAAAAAAGTTAGAAAAGAACAAATTTTAAAACCCCAACTAAATACCAATAATAACTTTTGAAAATCAAAAGAGAGATTAATAAAATTGAATGTAAGAAAACTATTGAACTAATTAATAAAACTTAAAGTTCGTGAAAAAATCAAAATAGATAAACCTTTGATTAATTTTATTAGAAAAAGGAAAGGGAAAAAATTATCAGCATCAAAAATGAAAAGGGTAAATTTACCACCAATGAAAAAGAAATTAAAGTAATAATTAGAAGCTATTTTGCCCAACTGTATGCCAACAAATCTGACAATCTAATTGAAATGGATAAATATTTACAACCATATAAATTGTCCAGATTAACATAAGAGGGGAAAAGTTACTTAAATAATGCCATTTTAGAAAAAAGAAAATGAACAAAGGCATCAATGAACTCCCTAAGGAAAAAAAAATCTTCAGGGTTAGATGGATTCACAAGTGAATTCTATCAAACATTTAAAGAACAATTAATTCCAATACTGTGTAAACTATTTAGAAAGACAGGCAAAGACGGAATCCTGTCAAATTCTGGACTGCTTCTGGAGACCTAGGCACAGTGCCTAGAACATAGTAAGCACTTTGTGCTTAGTGATTGGTTGATTGATTAATTAATAAATTTCCTACTACCATGTAAGCTCTTAAGGGCCAGAACTGTTTTTACCTTTCTTTTTACGATGAGTTGTCCCCTACATTTATCATCAGGCACCATGTGTGGATCTAGGGGAGGCTGGAATAGATACCTCTGGCATTTCCTTCCCTCTTTCTTCTTCAAGGGACACATATAATACCTGCCAGGAGAGGAAGCAGGAAATTGGGTGCAAAATCTGGTTGTTTTCCTCAGAGAGAGGGTATAACAGGCTGGGATTAGATCTATATGATCCTTTAAATATTGTTAGTCTAGGGATATAATTTTTAGGTTCAAGATAACTACTAGTTGCTATCTATTAGTGAAGGGGAACAGAATTTTTTTTTTTTTTTTTATTACAAATACCAGTTTCACAATGAACTCACATTAACAAATAACAAAGAAACCTATTTATCTAAATCAATTAAAAAGAGAACTCAGGATACATAAGAGAAATTATAATTTAGGAGTGAGATAACTCAGCTTATATGTGAGAAAGACAAAGAGAAACAGAGACAGAGAGACAGAGACAGAGATAGACATGGGGGGAGGGAAGGAAGGAAGGGTAGTTCCAGATCTTATCCAAGATGGAAATTCCCTGAAATTTTTGATGTAGCAAGTAAGATAGAAAAGTGAACAAAGCTCTATAATTTGGCTTCTTCCTGGAGTCATACTTTTTTTGTGGCTCTGAAGACGGATTGAAATCCTGAGCATATTCTCTCTTGACATTGTAAGCCAGAAACACCTAAAGAGACTGAAGTGACAGAATCTGTATTCTATCTCTTCTTAAGAACTCTACCACAACTCTTATGCAGGCACAGACCAGTGATTTCCACCAATAAAGAGAGAATCCCATATCAATGGTCTTTGTGGTTTTGGCTACTTCATATCCCTAGCCCTTATTACAGTTTCTAGCAGAGAATGAAGCCTTAATAAATGCTTGACTGGTTGAATGACTCATTTAATCATTGTTCTATAATAACCACCGAAGAAATGGTTTAAAATGGAAAAGAACTATCCCAGTCATGGGGAATATTACCAGGTACTCCTTCTGATGTCAAGATGAAATCAGGGATCTTACTCTTATCAAATATGGTAATCATTCTATGAAGAACATACTTAATGGAGGAAGTGGAAAAAAAATAGCACAGTATATGTTGACAAGGTTGGATATAGATCTATGTGTTGAAGAACATATTCATAATACAACCACTGCAGACTAAGCAAAGCAGTGAAATATCTTGCTTGCTTATTTCTCTTTTCTAAAAGCCACCTCTCTAGACATTAAACATACAACCTTTGGAGGAAAGGTGTACGTTTTTGCTCAATGAATTCTAATACTTGTACTAAGCTCTTGATCATTGGTACTTGCTACCTAATTAAGGACACTTTAGTGCTTAGATTCACTGACCTCCTAAGAAGACAATAACCAAAAGATTGTAATTAGCAGTCTGACTTATCCATTGGGATGGTAAAATGAACAGAAACATACTTTGTGCAAAGGGATAGAGTTAATATCTAGTAAGAATGTCAGAACAGCTGAATTAACATATTTACTCATGTAATACTCGTGTTTTCACATGTACTAAATTTATTCTTTGTGATAAAAAAAAAAAGAATCCTCAGATGGAAATTTAATTGCTTATTTGACACATCTCTGTTCTGACATTAAAAATTGGTGCAGAAAGTATAGTTATTGTGAATAAACATCATAATTACTTTGTGTAAAATTTTTTGAGATCCTCAGGAAAAAGATATTTCTATATCATATTACCCATGATTCTTCTGTGATTAGCTATATTCTATCCCACTAGCACTTAGGAAAGTGTGTGAATAACATTATGGATCATGGATACTGTATTTTATATTTACATTTTCTGGATTTTCATTTCTATATGAATATTATTCAAATAGTTTTCTCAAGTCAGGTTCTCTCTGTTTACTTTGAATAACAGACTTTGCTTGAAACAAATATTATTAAAATGGCTTCCACATGAGGAAATAAAATGGGAGATGAAGTTGACTGGTTATACACACATACACACAGAGCATGAAATGAAACATGGGCAAGAGATATATGCGGTTTTGAAAGAGATAAACTAGAGTGGTGGGTGTATACGATTAACTGAGTGAACAAAAAGGAAGTCTGGGTAAATTAATCCAGATGGTATTTATTGTGCATCCACCAAGTGAGTTGTACTGTTATAGCCACTGTAAGATTTGGGGGAAAAAATTACTCCTATTTCAAGGAGATGATGACCCAAGGTGCAACATGAAAGAGAAGGACAAAGTTTGGAAAGGAAATTCAAAGCCAGGCTTCAAATCCTAAAATTTACAATTCCTGATTGTGCTATGGGCAGCCCATTTCCTCTTATTAGGTCACAGTTTCCACTTAGATAAAAGAGAGATAATACTTTATTGCATCAAAGCTATAATTAGCACAAGGTGAGTTGAACTTTCCCCCAGAGCACCAAAATTGAGAATGGAGAGGGGAGACTTTTTTCCAAAGTGATTGAGCTTCTACCTTTGTTTCAGACTTGCCAGAGAGCTCTTGGCCAATCCACTTCTCCCCAGTTACTTGTAGTTGTTAACTATAGTGTGCTCTAAATGAAGTACAACTCTACTAGCAGCAGCTCCCACTTCTAACTAGCTCAAGGTGAAAGCCAGCACAATAGTATTTATAAGCAATCCGCCCTCTGAAATGATCTCTCCAAGAACTCTGTTATCCCAACTGATAAAATTCCCAATTATTGGCTCAAAACTGGATTATCTACCCCCATATGGCAGAAAAATTCAAAGAAAGTACTTTCTCAAAAGGAATATGAGCCATAATTAGTGCCTTTAGCAGTATAAATTTACAGTAATATGTCATGCTTTTATTAATATAGAATATTAAACAGCAATAATAGTACTAGCATGTCTATGGTACTTTAAAGTTTAGAAATCACTTTACAAAAATATATCCTTTGATCTTCATCATATTTCTGAAATCTAAATGTTATTATCATCCCCATTTTGTAGATAATAATCATCATAGCTATCATTTATATAGAATTACTATGTAACTGGTTCTGTAGCAACCAGAAATTAAGTAGCTTACTCAAGATGATGTAGCTGTTAAATGTCTCATGTAGGATCTAAATTCAGATTTTCTTGACTCCAGAAACAGTAAAGCTCTATTCACAATGATACCTAGCACACCTAGTACCTTAATTTTGGGTTTCAACAACAATCCAGAATTGAATTTATCTATAAAATGTTAACATGGTAGTCATAGAGACATAGCCATAACAGTAGCAATAGGGTCATAATTAGAGCTGCCACATTGACCACCTTAAAGGAGGGATATAGGAACCATTTAGGTCTATAGTATTAAATAAGATGTTTCCATCTTGCAGCATTCTTTCCTGATTGGTGAGTTTCTGGCCTGGACCACCATTTAACAAGCTACCCTGAATCATTCTCAATTCACTCCCTCTTCTATTCCTGCCTTCTGGGCTCCTTCATCAAGTATTCTGCCAATTACTTTCCACCCCCATTTTCTTTTCCAGATTATGACCCCAAAACCATGACCACAAAACACCCCTCACTCTAAATCTCAAAAATCTACCTTCAAAATCAGAATGACAAATACCTGTGCATGTTTACATTAGAAATGACCCTGAATGATGCCCTGGTTAGATAGATGCTTAGTCATATAAAAACTCATCCTCTATGACAAACACTGACATTTCTTCAAGATCTACATCTATAATCTTAAGATTCTTTGATCCTTTGAAACTTCTCACAGGCAAAATAAAGGAAACTGGACTAAAGAAGATGCAAAATTATCTACCTTGTGTCTGCCCTCTAAGCATCACTGGACCTTTCCAGGAGTTTTGCAGAAGAAATCTATTTATGTTGGCTCTTTCCCCACCCTCATCAGAATGTGAGCGAGCATCTTGAGAGCAAGAACTGCCCTGCATTATTATTTGAATCCCTATACTTAGTACAGTGCTTAGAACACAGTATATGCACATAATAATAAATGTTTTCCAAACATTAATCCATTTATTCAGGTATTCATTCACATAAGGCTGTTCTTTCTTAAAACATGATACTAAACCAGGATAACTGTAGTACCACAGACTGAAAAACAAGGTTTAAAACAAGAAAAACATGGAAAAAATCTGGGGTGAGGTTATTATGATACAATATGAGCAAGAGAAAAAAAAAAGTACTCCATACTTTGTACTGGTACTGTACCCTGAATTTACTACCTGTGAGCAAAGCTCCAGTTGACCAACCCTCATTACAGATTTGAGTAAAATTTAAAGTGCAGCAAGAAGCAATATGGTTATTGGACAAAGCTCTAATCCTGAAGTTGGATAACTCAGACTTTAATCAACACTAAGTAGAAAGTGAGTTCTTGAGGGCAGAAACTGTTTTTGCCTTTGTTTTTACCCCCAATATTTAACATGGTGCCTGATATATAGCAAATATTTACTTTTTTTACAAATACCAGTTTCACAATGAACTCACATTAACAAATAGCAAAGAAACCTATTTATCTAAATCAATTATAAAGAGAACTCTGGATACATAAGATAAATTATAATTTAGGAGTGAGATAACTCAGCTTACATGTGAGAAAGAGAAAGAGAGAGACAGAGATAGACATGGATAGAGAATAGAACCCTAGAGACAGAGAGAAATGTGGGGGGAAGGGAAGGAAGGAGGGAGAGTTCCAGATCTCATCCAAGATGGAAATTCCCTGAAATCTTTGGTGCAGCAAGTAAGATAGAAAAGTGACCAAAGTTCTATAATTTGGCTTCTTCCTGGAGTCATATTCTCTTTGTAGCCCTGAAGATAGATTGAAATCCTGAGCATATTCTCTTTTGACATTGTAAGTCAGAAACCCCCAAAGAAACTGAAGAGATAGAATCTATATGTTTATTATAGGAATTGGGAAGTAAGATTAGAAATCCTGACAGAGAGGCATGAAGTCTAGTTAGGGAAATAGGTGAGGGTAAAGAGAGGGTGGCACTGGAAAAGAATATTCTAGCGGGCAGAGGCCCTTGGCATAGCAAGCATGGCATAGTTAGCATGTTTGGAACCTCTGCAAAGAGAGGAATTTAGATTGGTCTTTTATAAGTCGTGGCTACAAGCTGGGAGTTGCTCTTGAAGAGGCTGGGTACAGCCTGAATTGAATTGAATAGAAGATTTTCATTTGAATATGGTTGGAATTCTTTAGCTCAGGACTGAACCAACCCCACCTAGAAAAAGCACTTTATCTGATTCCCTGGGAAGGTCTCTCACTGAGGCAGGGTTGAGGATTTTTAGGATTTTTAGAGTTTTGGGGTCCCCTCTTCAAGATGAAGCAAATAGCAGTATGGATTCAAAATCAAAATTCAACAATATGTATTAAACACATAAACACATATTAAACAATGTGTATTAAGAAAAAAAAACACACTTGAAACAGAAAAAACACAGAATTAAAATAAAGAGCTGGATCTCAGTTTGTTGTACTTCAGCTGAAGGGGGGAAAAGCAAGAGTAGCAAATCTAAGAAAAAGAAAAATCAGGCTTAATTAAATTAGATAATCAGGGAAAGTATACATTTTGATAAAAACTACTGTATAAAATTAAATAATATCAAAACATTTATAACAAGTTTCTGTGATAAAAAGAATAGAGTCAAACTTATAAAAATAAGAGCCGTTCCCCAGTAGATAAATGGCCAAAGGATCTAAATAGGCAATTTTAAGAAGAAGAATCAAAACTATCTAGAGTTGGATGAAAAAATGTTCTGAAATGCTATTGATTGGAGGAAGGCAAACCAAAACAACTCTGAAGTACCACTTCACATCTATCAGAAAGGACACATACTGGAGGAGATGAAAAAAATAGATACATTAATGAACTGTTTCTGGAATTGTGAACTATTCAACCACTCTGGAGAACAATACTTAAATTAGACCTATAAATGTGGCCATACTCTATGATACAGCAATATCACTACTAGATCCATATTCCAAAGAGATTAAGAAAAAGGGAAAAGGACATATTTGTACAAAAATATTTATAGTAACCTTTTTTTTAAGTGGCAAATAATTGAAAACATATGACATGATCATGAATTGGGAAAAGTCAGAACAACTGGTGGTACATGTTTGGGATAGAGTACTATTGTGTTGTGAAAAATGGTGAAAGGAGGGAGTTTCAGAAAAAAAAAACATGGTAAGACTATATAAACCTATGTAAAATGAAATGGAAAGAATTGGTAGATCATTGTGCACAGTAATACCAATGTCATAATGATAATCAACTGTGAAAAGATTTGGTAACTCTAACGTGATTTTTTTCAAAAGCAAGTTGATTCAGGCTGTTTCCAATGATCCTATGAGGGAGAGAGAGCCATCTACACACAGAAAGAGGACTGTGAGAACAGAGTATGGATCACAACATAGTATTATCACTTTTTTGTTGTTGTTTGCTTACATTTTGTTTCCTTTCTCATTTTTTTTCCTTTTTGACCTGATTTTTCTTGCACAGCATTATAATTGTGGAAATATATATAGAAGAATTATACATGTTTTACATTTATTGGATTACTTGCTGTCTAAGAGAGGGGGTAGAAGGTAAAGAGAGAGAAGAAAAATTTGGAATTTAAGATTTTGCAAGGGTGAATGTTGAAAACTATGCATATGTTTAAAAAAATAAAAAAAAAACTTTCAAAAATATGGCTACAACAGGATGATTGCAGAAAGTCTTGGAGAGACTTACATGAACAGATGCTAAGTGAACTGAGTAGAACCAAGAAAATATTGTACACAGAAACAAGAAGATTATGAGATGCTCAATTCTAATGGATGCAGCTCTTTTCAACAATGAGGTGAGAAAGCTATTTGAATCCAGAAAAAGGATTGTCGGGATTGAATATGGATCATAACATAGCATGTTCACCTTTTTTTTATTTGCTTGCTTTTTGTTTTCTTTTTCATTTTTTCTTTATTGATCTGATTTATATTTTGCAGTATGATAAATGTTGAAATATATATATAGAATGTTTAGATGGGGAAGAGAGGGAGAAAAATTTGGAACTCAAGGTTTTACAAGGGTAATGTTGAAGATAAATTTTGAAAATAAAAAATTATTAAAAAAAAAAGATTGGAACCAAAAATATGACTATAAGGATATAATAATCAAATTCCAGAGCTTCCAGGTAAGGGAGAAAATATTGCAAGCAGGCAGAAAGAAACAATTCAAGTATCATGGAACCACAGATTTAGCATCTTCTGTTTTGAAGGATTGAAAAGCCTGGAATATGATATTTCAGAGGGCAATGGAATCAGGATTACCACCAAGAACCATCTACCCAGCATACTGAGTATATTCTTTCAAGGGAAAATTGATATTTAATAAAATAGAGGACTTTCAAGAATTTTTGATGAAACGACTGACTCAAGAGACTTACCCTGTTTAAATTGCTACATGAGAAGATGATACTTGTAATCCATAAGAACCTTCTCATTTTTAGGGCAGTCAAGAGAAATATTTCTAAACAGAGGGCACAGGAAAGAATTGGATATGAAGGGATGATATCTAAAAAATAAAATTAAGGAGTGAATGCTGGAAGAAAGGGAAAGGGAGAGAATGAGGAAAGTTGTCTTCCATAGGAGAGACAAGAAAAAGCTTTTACACTGGAAGGACAGAGAAGAGAAGGGAAAGAGGAGTGAGTGAATCTTACTCTCATCAGAATTGGATAAAAGAGGAAATAACATACACACTCAATTGAGTATAGATATTTATTTTATCCTACAATAAAGTGGGAGGGGAATTAAATAAGAAAAGAGAAGGGGATAAAAGAAGGGAGAGCAAATTGGGAGACGGGCTAGTCAGAAGCAAAACTTTTGAGGAGGGACAGGGTGAAAAGAGAGAGAGAGAATAAAATAAATAGGGGGAATAAGATAGAGGGAAATATAGTTAGCAATAGCAACTATGAAAAAAATTTGAAGCAAGTTTCTCTAATAAAGGCCTCATTTCTCAGACATATAGAGAACTAAGTCAAGTTTATGAAATAAGAGGTATCTCCCAATTGATAAATGATCAAAAGGTATGAAGTTTTAAGATGAAGCAATCAAAACATATGAAAAAAAGATCTAACTCATTATTGATTAGAGAAATGAAAATTAAAACAATTCTGAGTTATGACTTCATATATATTAGATTATTGACTAATAGGACAGAAAAAGAAAATGACAAATAATGGAGGGGATGTGGGAAAAAGAAAACATTAGGTACTGTTGGTGGAGTTGTGAATTGATTCAACCATTTTGTAATTTGGAACTGTGCACCAATAAGCTGTAAAACCATGCATAGCTTTTGACCTAACAATACCAGTACTACATCTGTATCCCAAAAAAGATTAAAAAAAAAAAGTAAAATGACATACAGATACAAAACTATTATATAGTATCTCTTTTGATTGCCTTCTCAATAAGAGGGATGAGAAGAAAGAAAGGAATTTGAAAATCAAAGTTTTTCAAATGAATATTAAATATTGTTTTTATATGTAACTGGGGAAAATACTAATAAATTTAATTTACTTTTTAAAGTACAACTAATAATGGAGATGTGTTTAGAGTGATTTCACATATGTAATTAATATGTTACTTGCCTTTTCAGAGGGTAAGAGTTGGGAAAGAGGTAGAGAATATGCAACTCAAACTTCAAAAAGTTAAAATAATATTTTTTTAAATGAAAACATTTTCCATTTTATAGCACTCATTAAATTTGGTATTAAATTTGTAATAAATACAGAATTATTTAAATTATTATAAAATGTCAAACTAATAAATGTTTTCATCCATTTATTCATTAATTTATTCATATTAAACATTATATATTCGTTAAATGCCACATTAACAACTCTACTTAAAACCTAGTTAAAAAACCATTGACTTCTGTCCAACCACATCACTTCACCTTTATCCTTTTCACATTTTGTTCTATTTGTAAAGCACTTAGTGCAGTACTTGGAATATAGAAGGTATTAACATACCTACTAGGTCCAATATAATAAAAACATAGTAGATATTGTTTCTATCCTTTTGTTATTTGGAGAAGAAGGTGTCACAAATCATCCTTACCTGACCACCACTTCCATGTCTGTTTTATTTCCCCATGCCTTAAAGACAGAGAATTGCTTCTGTATTTTTATTGCCAATCTTTAGTACAGTGTCTGATATATAGCACATGCTTTAAAAATACTTTTTTCCCTCATTCATTTATTCACTCATTCCTTAGTTTAGCTCAAAAGTTACTCCGTTTGGTGAATTTAATGAAATATTCTGAATGAATGCCAACCAAGCTAAGTAGAGGGCCTAGGAAAAATCCCCTGAAAATTCACTTGTTTAGGGAGAAGTGATGGTTTCCAGTCATGGAACTAAAGTCAGTGAATTTGGATTCACAGGATCTGGGTTCCAGGCTAGCTACTTCCACCAATGCTCCATATTTCATTGGGAAAGTCATAACCACTGTGAGCTTGAGTTTTCTTATTTTTAAAATGAATGAATTGGATTTGAGAACTTCTATACAACAACACCAACAGATCCCTTTCTGACTGTTTAGTGGCTCAGTGGAGACTAAGCCTGAAGTCAAGATCGCTCATCTTCCTGAATTCAAATCCAGTCTCAAATACTTCCTAGCTATTTAACCCTGTGCAAGTCACGTAACACTGTTTGCATCAATTTCCTCACCTGTACAATGATCTAGAGAAGGAAAGGACAGTCCACTTCAGTATCTCTGCCAAACAAATACCAAATGAGGTCAAGAAGAGTTGGCCAAAAGTGAAATGATTGAACAGTAATAACAAAGATCTAAATCTTTGATTGATGATCTCTGCCAAAGATCTGGTAAGAGAGGTACAAGGTCAAATTGAAATGATGTACTCCTTAACAGTTTCGTACATTTGTCTCTAAATCAAGGGAAATACACCCCTATTTGAGTTTCTTCATTTGTTCAGGCTGGGAATTGGACAAGCATTTGGGATGCAAACCCATTCTGTCTGCAGCCTAACAAAGGATTTGCTGAAGCCCTTGCAAACCAAGTTCTGTGCACACACTTCTGATATCTCCTATTATGTCTTTGATAAACCCAGCCCAATGAATCAAGTGCATAATACATATGAAATGATACATGAAAGATGCTGAAAAAAATCACATAACTACATGCATAATTTTGTTTATAAATTCATTCCTGCCCGTTATAGGAAAATATAAAAGACTCTACATTTTTAGAGAGAAAGCAGCTGCACAATAGAAGATGGATTAGTTATTATTCTTCTATAATAACCTATTGTCTACTAGCTAATAATCCACTGGACCCAGTGAGGTATATTCTACCAGGACACTAAACTCAGTCCTTGTATATTAGCATGTCGCTCTGGGAATTGATTCCTGCCTTTGAGTCTCAATGTGAATAGCTCAAAGATTCAAAAAAAAAAAAAAAAAAAAAAAACTTAGAGGAGAAGCATTTCAGAAAACCAAGCCAAGTCATTAAGGCAAGATTGCATTAAGATAACAGCTAACAGTCAAATCAGGAAATTCATTGCTCTTATTCTAATAGTAGCAATGAATGAAAGTAAGGTATTAGACAAAGTGACACATCTGTCTATATTTTGTTGGGATCCCAGTCTTCTCATCTGTAATATGGGAAGATGCTTTAATATACTTTTCACAACATTATTCCAACCTAACTTTCCAGGCCTTCTTAGATATATTACTCTTCTTCCTGTAGCTATGGTACAACCAAACTGGTCTTCTTGTTACTCCTCACAATGACATTTGACCTCTTCCTTCTAAGACAAGTGTTATCTCTCAAGCCTAGAATGCAATTCCTGCTCAGCTTCACCTCTTAGAGTTCCTAGTTTTTTTTCAAAAATCAAGAAAACTACCATCTTCTACATGAAGGTTCTTCTGACCCCTTCTGCCCCATCTGTAAATGCCTTTCCCATATCTCATCTCTCTTCAACCCATTCTCCACTTGTCTGTCAAGTTAATCTTCCTAAAAAGCATAATTTGACTATATTATCCTTCCCCAGTGGTTCCCAATTACCTAGGGTTGTATATAAAATTTCCTCATCCATACATACTTTTTTATTATTAATTTTATAATTATAACATTTTTGACAGTACATATGCATAGGTAATTTTTTTTTAATAACAATATCCCTTGTACTCCCTTCTGTTCCGAGCTTTTCCCTTTCTTCCCTCCATCCCCTCCCCTAGATGGCAGGCATTCCCATATATATTAAATACCTTATAGTATATCCTAGGTAAATTATATATGTGCAGAACTGAATTTTGTTGTTGTTGCAAAGGAAGAATTGTATTCGGAAGGTAAAAATAATCTGGGAAGAAAAACAACAACAACAACAAAATGCTCACAGTTTACACTCATTTCCCAGTGCTCCTTTTCTGGAACTGCTGATTCTGTCCATCATTGATCAATTGGAACTGGATTAGCTCTTCTCTATGTTGAAGATATCTATTTCCATCAGAATACATCCTCATACAGTATCATTGTTGAAGTGTATAATGATCTCCTAGTTCTGCTCATTTCACTCAGCATCAGTTGATGTATGTCTCTCCAAGTCTCTCTGTATTCCTCTTGTTGGTCATTTCTTACAGAACAATAATATTCCATAAAATTCATATACCATAATTTATCCAACCATTCTCCAATTGATGGGCATCCACTAGCCACTACAAAAAGGGCTGCCACAAACATTTTGGCACATACAGGTCCCTTTCCCTTCTTTAGTATTTCCTTGGGATATAAGCCTAGTAGTAACACTGCTGGGTCAATGGGTATGCACATTTTGATAACTTTTTGGGCATAATTCCATATTGCTCTCCAGAATGGTTGGATTCTTTCACAACTCCACCAACAATGCATCAGTATCCCAGTGTTCCTACAGCCCCTCCAACATTCATCATTATTTTTTCTTGTCATCTTAGCCAATCTGACAGGTGTGTAGTGGTATCTCAGAGTTGTCTTAATTTGCATTTTTCTGATCAATAGTGATTTGGAACACTCTTTCATATGGGTGGAAATAGTTTTAATTTCATCATCTGAAAATTATCTGTTTATATCCTTTGACCATTTATCAACTGGAGAATGGCTTGATTTCTTATAAATTAAAGTCAATTCTCTGTATATTTTGGAGATGAGGCCTTTATCAGAACCTTTAACTGTAAAAATGTTTTTCCAATTTGTTACTTCCCTTCTAATCTTGTTTGCATTAGTTTTGTTTGTGCAAAAACTTTTTAATTTGATGTAATCAAAATTTTCTATTTTGTGATCAACAATGATCTTTAGTTATCCTTTGGACACAAATTCCTTCCTCTTCCACAAGTCTGAGAGGTAAACTATCCTATGTTCCTCTAATTTATTTATGATCTCATTCTTTATGCCTAAATCATGGACCAATTTTGATCTTATCTTGGTATGTGGTGTTAAATGTGGGTCCATGCCTAGTTTCTGCCATACTAATTTCCAGTTTTCCCAGAAGTTTTTGTCAAATAATGAATTCTTATCCAAAAAGTTGGGATCTTTGGGTTTGTCAAACACTAGATTGCTATTTTTATTCACTATCTTGCCCTGTGAACCTAACCTATTCCACTGATCAACTAGTCTATTTCTTAGCCAATACCAAATGGTTTTGGTGACTGTTGCTTTATAATATAGTTCTAGATCAGGTACAGCTAGACCACCTTCATTTAATTTTTTTTTATTACTTCCCTTGAAATTCTCGACCTTTTGTTGTTCCATATGAATTCTGTTGTTATTTTTTCTAGGTCATTAAAATAGTTTCTTGGGAATCTGATTGGTATAGCACTAAATAAATAGATTAGTTTAGGGAGTATTGTCATCTTAATTATGTTCGCTCGGCCTATCCAAGAGCACTCAATGTCTTTCCAATTATTTAAATCTGACTTTATTTTTGTGGCAAGTGTTTCATAATTTTGCTCATATAATTCCTGACTTTCCTTTGGTAGATATATTCCCAAATATTTTATACTAACAATACTTATTTTGAATGGAATTTCTCTTTGTTTCTCTTGCTGTTGGATTGTGTTGGTAATGTATAAAAATGCTGAGGATTTATGTGGATTTATTTTGTATCCTGCAACTTTGCTAAAGTTCTAAATTATTTCTAATAGCTTTTTAGCAGTCTTTGGGGTTCTCTAAGTATACCATCATGTCATCTGCAAACAGTGATAGTTTGATTTCCTCATTTCTTACTCTAATTCCTTGAATCTCTTTCTCGGATCTTATTTCCGAGGCTAGCGTTTCTAATATTATATTGAATAGTAATGGTGATAGTGAGCAACCTTGTTTCACTCCTGATCTTACAGGGAAAGGTTCCAGTTTATTGCCATTACATATGATGTTTACTGACGATTTTAAATATATGCTCCTGATTATTTTAAGAAATAGTCCATTTATTCCTATACTCTCAAGCATTTTTAGTAGGAATGGATGTTGGATTTTATCAAATGCTTTTTCTGCATCTATTGAAATGATCATATGGTTTTTATTAATTTGATTATTAATATGGTCAAGTATACTAATAGTTTTCCTAATATTAAACCAGCCCTGCATTCCTGGTATATATCCTACTTGATCCTAGTGTATTATCCTGGGGATGATTTTCTGAAGTCTTTTTGTTAATATCTTATTTAAGATTTTAGCATCAATATTCATTAAGGAGATTGGTCTATACTTTTCTTTCTCAGTTTTCAATCTACCTGGTTTAGGTATCAGTACCATGTCTGTGTCATAAAAGGAATTTGGAAGGACTCCTTCAATCCCTATTTTTTCAAATAGTTTATATAGCATTGGAGTTAGTTGTTCTTTAAATGTTTGGTAGAATTCACATGTAAATCCATCTGGTCCCGGGGATTTTTTCTTAGGGAGTTAGTTAATAGCTTGTTCTATTTCTTTTTCTGAAATGGGACTATTTAGACTACTTACTTCTTCTTCTGTTAATCTGGGCAAGCTATATTTTTGAAAATATTCTTCCATTTCATTTAAGTTATCGAATTTATTGGTATAAAGTTGAGCAAAGTAGCTCCTAACTATTGTTCTAATTTCCTCTTCATTAGTGGTGAGTTCTCCCTTTTCATTTTCAAGACTAACAATTTGCTTTTTCTCTTTGCTTTTTTTAATCAGATTTACTAAGGGTTTGTCTATTTTGTTATTTTTTTCATAGAACCAACTCTTAGTTTTATTAATTAATTCAATAGTTTTTTACTTTCAATTTTATTAATCTCACCTTTTATTTTTAGAATTTCAAGTTTTGTGTTTGTCTGGGGTTTTTAATTTGTTCCTTTTCTAGCAATTTTAGTTGTAAGCCCAATTCGTTGACCCTATCTTTCTCTATTTTATGCAAATAGGCCTGTAGAGATATAAAACTTCCTCTTATTACTGCTTTGGCTGTATCCCACACATTTTGGTATGATGTCTCATTATTGTCATTTTCTTGGGTGAAGTTATTAATTATGTCTATGATTTGCTGTTTTACCCAATCATTCTTTAGTATAAGATTATTTAGTTTCCAATTATTTTTTGGTCTATTTTCCCCTGGCTTTTTATTAAATGTAATTTTAATTGCATTATGATCTGAAAAGGATGCATTTACTATTTCTGCCTTACTGCATTTGATTTTGAGGGTTTTATGTCCTAGTATATGATCAATTTTTGTATAGGTTCCATGAACTGCTGAGAAGAAAGTATACTCCTTTCTGTCTCCATTTAGCTTTCGCCAAAGATCTATCATATCAAATTTTTCTGTTATTCTATTTACCTCTTTGACTTCTTTCTTATTTAGTTTGTGGTTTGATTTATCTAATTCTGAGAGTGCAAGGTTGAGATCTTCCACTATTATAGTTTTGCTGTCTATTTCTTTTTGCAGCTCTCTTAATTTCCTTTTTAAGAATTTAGATGCTGTACCACTTGGTGTGTATATGTTTAATATTGATACTGCTTCATTATCTATGCTACCCTTTAGCAGGATATAATGCCCTTCCTTATCTCTTTTAATTAGATCAATTTTTGTTTTTGTTTGATCTGAGATGAGGATGGCTACCCCTGCCTTTTTGATTTCCTCTATGAGAGTCTTGTGTATTGAGGAGCAGATCATATCCCCCATAGGGGATTCCTCTGGAGACAATCTGCTTTTAGTGTCCTCAGTATTTGAAGTCTGCTCTCTCTCCATAGAGAAGCTGTCAATGGTTAGAGCCCTTTTGAATTTTTTGTTCATTTTGTCAGAGCAGAATCAAAGAAAACAAATTGACAAGAGAACCAATTGGTCTGTTTCTGGGGGGGGGGGATGGGGCTGGATAGTGTTGCGGAGCTTCCTTTACAGACTGAGGGAGACAACAACAAGGCACTAACAGGACAGAGATGGCTGTGCTGGGTCTACGCTTTGAAGCTCTGAGAACTTGCTGTGTCACTCTGGGTGGGGGTGGGGGTGGCCGGTCCCGAGAGACGCTAGCTTTTGGGGGTTTTATTCTTCACCTCCGGTAATTACACCTTCTCTGCTGCTCCTGGCTTGCTGCCAAGATGGAGTATCCATTCTGGGGTAAAAGTCTTTTCACAGAAACAGAAGAGATCATACCCCTCCCCACTCCAGTCTGTTGTGTGAGCTGCCTGTCTTGCTCTGGCTGCCTGCCCTCAGTCTGCGCCCAGTCTGTTCGACCCTCCCCTGAGCAAACACAGACCTTCTCTGGCGAATTTCAAGGATGTCTTCTGTTGGTGATTATTTGTGTGTTTCTTTTCTGGTCAAGCATTAACTCCAAGGCTTGTCATGAAGTAAGTCCTGAGAGAAAATGAGGAGCTCAAGCAGCTGTCTGCCTCCAAGCTGCCATCTTGGCCAGAAGTGCACACATACTTTTATAAATTTCTTATACCTTACTGTCCATTCCTATATTTTGTGACCAACTGACTTTGACCCCTTTGCTCCTCTCTGCACCAGACACTCCATCTCAAACCTTGAACATTGCCATTGATTGTCCTCTATATCTAGCATTCTCTCCTTTCTTATCCCCCATCTCCTGGTTTCCATGGTATCCTTTAGGATCCTGCTAAAATCCTACCTTGTCCAAGAAGCTTCTCCCCATTTCCCTTAATCATAGTACCTTCCTTTGGCTGAGTATAACCAGTTTGTGTTGTCAATATCTCATTTGAATGTAATTTGTTTTTCATAATTCATTTTTTAAAACGAGTTCAACTAGCTGATGAGCTCCTCAAAAGCAAAGACTGTATTTATTCGTGTACAGAGTGCTGGGTACAATGATTGGTACATAATAGATGCTTAATAAATGCTTGTTTACTAACTGACCCCAATTGCCTTGTATTTATTTTATGTATATTTTATATACTTCTGCAGATATATGTTGGCTTCCTTGATTGAATGAAAGCTCTTTGATGAAAGAGGATATCCTTTTTCTTTGTATTCCTGGTATCTAATATAGTATCCAGTAAGGACTGTGGCACATGGAAGGTGCTTAATAAAGGCTTGTTGATTGCTTCCTTAATTATTCCATTCAGAATTCCTGAAAATATACAAAGCCTAGCTTAGAATTGAGTCTCATCCAATGTTTAAAATTTTTTCACCAATATGAAGCATGGGAACACCAGTACTACAATCAATTTCTTCTAGGTAAAAAGTCTGGGCCTGGAGTTGCATAGAGAATCTTAAAGTAAAATCTAAGTTCTTTAAGGACACGTTTTATCTCTGTTTTTTTTTTCCCTGTGGTTTAAATCTCAGAAAATAGAAGTATCCTATAATTATTTTAATGTAAAACAAAATACATTGATAAAACAATTTTAAAAATGAAAACAGAATCAACAGGTAGAGAATTTTTCAATGAGGAAATTCCCTTCACTGGTGTAAATTAGCAACCCCTTTGCAATGTGAGTCTTAAAGAATTGCTTGGATCATTGAAAAATAAAGTGATCACATGTCAAATGAAGTACTGGACCTCAGTCAGGCCTTCCTGACCTACAATGGCCTTCTATTTAGAACACTAGCCTACTTCTAACCTCACATACACAAAAAGGTATTTAATAGATGCTTGTTGGGTAGGATTAGCCCTAATATATGACAGGATGAATGATTGAGCATACATATATACATCATAGTTATTACTTTTGATTAAACCATAATCTACTTCAAGTAAAACAAACATATGAATATTTTAATCCCTTAAAGGGAGCAAGCCATAGTTCTGTCATATATGACTTTGGCAAATAGTTTCTCAACTCAATATATCTGTTGAATTTTCCTCATTCTCTCAGTTCCCTTTTCTTTGAGAACTATGTTGTTGACATCTAAAGAGATTCTTTTTTATCCATCAAGGTCAATAAACACATACTGTTCCACGATAGGAACAACACTGGCTGGGAGCCAAGACTATTGAGTTTAGAGATCCAGAGGACTAAGGTCTGTAATACTTAAGAGGGGAATAGAGAAGAGAATACTTAGAAGATACTTGATGGTTATCACTGAGTATTTGAAGAACTACTACCTGAAAGAGGGACTAAACTTTCTGCTTGGCCCCCAAAAGAACAGAACTCAAAATAATAAGTATATGATGCAAAGAAGTCAACTTCAGCTCAGTAAATGAAGGAAAGAAGAGAAAATATTATTTAGTAGTTACTCTGTGTAAAGCACTATACAAAGCACTGGAAATAAAAATAGAAGAGTGACATAGTCCCTCTTGTCAAGGAGCTCTCATATCCATAAGAGGAAACAGTAAAGATGGGGTGATTAAACTACAAATCAGCTGCAAAAGTCCTTTGAAACTTAGGCAGATGGTTATACGTCTCTTTTAATGTCATTTCTACTTATGAAACAATACCAATTTCTGTTGTTAACACATTTGACAATGCTAGAGACTTTTAAAATTTTTTGATTAGTTTTTTTTTTAATTTTCAATATATATATTCAGAGATAATTTTCAACATTCACCTTTGCAAAACCTTGTGTTCTGATATTTTTTCCCTTCCCTTCCCCAACCTTCTCCCCTAGATGGCAAATAATTCATACGTAAAACATGTAACTTCACATATTTCCAAAATTATCATGCCACACACAAAAAAAATTTATCAAAAAGAAAAAAATGAGAAAGAAAACAAAATTTTATCAAACAACAACAAAAAAAAAACAAAAATATTATGTTTTGATCCACACTCAGTCCCCATAGGTCTCTCTCTGGATACAGATAGCTCTCTCCATCACAAGACCATTGGAACTGACCTGAATCACCTCACTGTTGTAAAAGAGCCACATCTTTCAGAATTAATCATTATATAATCTTGTTTTTGTTGTTCCCCTGGTTCTACTTACTTCACTTACTGCTACAGACTTTTCAGTAGCTATAGCTGTTAAGCAGGCTTTGGTACGTGTGGGGACAATTGTCAAATTGTTTCTCTACAAGGATTGATTCCCTGGATAATGGTCAGAAAGTAATGAGTTATCTATCTCACGAGTCTTCAAGCAAAATCTGAATGACCATTTGCTAATGGATCTTGAATTAAAAAGGACACAAAGATCCTTTTTTTGGCCCTGGGGTGCCAAATATTTTCAAGCATGAAGACCTCTTTGGGAGCACCGACAGTTTTCTTCAGATTATTTTAATTTTTTTTCATTATTATATTTTTATTAAATAATAATATTCATTATATTTTTTTACTATTGGTATCCATTAACAATAAAAATATCTGATGTCATTTCATACACATTTGGATTCTCAGACATTTTCAACAACTACACCATAGCAATACTGCCTTCTTTTCCCAAGAACTTTGGAAATCCCTTCTTTTTACTAACCTCTCTATTTTGCCAATGAGAGAACTGAATCCCAAGGAGGAAAGGTTACTTGCCTGAACTAATAAACAGAAGACTTTGAGATATAAATCAAGACTTTCTACTTTCAAATCTAGGACACTAAGTACTATATTAAACTGTCCCTCTTCTTTAGGAATAGTTTAATGTGAGTATTTAAGTAGCTAACCAGCTATTCCTTTATGAGAATCACAGGTAAAAATGATAAGCAGCTTAGCACCAGCATTGATACCTGTAGACACTTTACTAAAGACCATAGAATTCTAAAAACTAGTTTATGGATTCAGTCAGGCAATGTGTTTCAAATCTATCTAAAAATCTTAACTTATAGCTCTCTATCTTATCTATAAGAATCACAGGAGTTTGTCAGATTATTTGTTCAAATCCAGGTAAACTATAGCTATAACAATCTAGTAACCCAATCAACCAAGAAAATGGGGCATCTAATCTGAGCCAATGAAACTATATTAGTTCTTAGTCACTCACTGCTTCCTTTTCTCTATTTTCACTAACCATCCCTTTAACATATTTTAGAATCAGGAATAAGAATCAAACCTATAATTTTCAGACACTGTTCTCTCCCCTCTTTTGAAAATTGGCATCATCCCATAACACTTCTCTTTCAAGGTGCAATACCAGTGATATCTCTTTCATCAATTTTTCCTGTTTTTTTTCCAATTTTTTCCAATTTTGCCATAGTATCTTGAAGCTCTCCTATATAATTACCACATTATATCTTATATTGTAGTAATTTGTATCAGTCCCACCACCACTACCTATGAAATTACAAGCTCCTTAAGGGCTGGGATCATGTCTCATTCACATTCTCATATCCCTACATCCCAGGACAGGACCCTGAACACATAGAACAACTAAGTAGTTTGTTTATTTTTACTAAATAAAATAGAACAGAATAAATTTGATTCATAGTGCCAGCTATGACCCCAACTAGTTATGCAATCTTGAAGAAGCTACTTAACTTCTCTGGGCTTTCATCCTCTTCTGTATAATGAGGTAGTTAGCTAAGATCTTTAAGGTTCTTTCCCACATCAGTATTCTATGCTTATATCTGCATTGTGTTTGGTTCTGTCCATTTTGTAATTAAAAAGTTACACCAGCACAGAGAGGTTGAGATGTCTGCCAAGAATCACACAGTGAGCCAACACAACTGGAAGAACTCAAAGAACTTTCTTTCTAATATAATGCTCTGTCTATTCAACCATGCTACCTCTCATTAAGCCTGCGCCTCTCATTAAGACAGAGCATAATCATTAAAAATCCTTTAGTTTTCTAATGTTAACTACCGTTGTGCATCACAGGTCTAATACTTTACAAAGCCTCAGAGTGAATTAGACATTTTTATTTAAATGCTACTTAACTAAAAGTTAAAAAGTGTAATTTTCTATTGCTGTATAAGAACTGGAGAGACTAATTTGGCGGAGTTGCTAAATTTCACAAAGACTGAGCCTCAATTTAAAAAAAATATTGTACATATATTTATTGAAGTGAATGAAACATTTGATATAAAACTATTCAACTGAAAGTTTTTTAACAAAGCATAATTTACTTTTCATTTGCAGAACAATGAAAAGTAAAAAGAAATCTCCTCTAAGGTATTAGAATCATGTACAGCTTCATATTTGACTTAAAAAAAAATCATTTCCCCAGCCTGTTTTCTCAATGCTAAGGAGACACCATAACATATCACTGCCATTCATCACAGAAATTATAGGGAAATGACTGGGACGACTGAGAACATTATTAAATAAAACATATTCTTATTATCTGTGGTTTTGTCCCTGTAGCTATAATCTACATTATGTAGATCAACTTTTTCTGATGATCTGGCCCACTCAGAAATATCATTTCACTCTAATCCCAGATGTGGTAAGTCAAAGAATTCCCTCATGACTTACACTTGGGTATTGAGGAATGAAATCCACACCTGGGCTGGGAACTGAAGCACTGAATAGCAACAAATATACCCTTGAATTTCAAACTAGTGAATTTGGCTGTGGGAGGTTTTGTCTTCCATCAGCATATGGTAAGCGGAACCCAAGGTCCTTTGTTCCACATGTATTGAGTTTCAAAATGAGAATGAGGATCTATTTTTTCCTCATCTGATTAGACACCTACACAGCATATCAACCCAGGCAGATGAAAACCAGAAGGCTATAGGAACTCAGAATGATTAGCCTGAAGAACAGACTTAGGGTAGACATCTTAGAATCCCTACTTGTCTTTAGAACTCAATTCAAGTGCCACTTGCTACATAAAGTATTTCTTGATTTCCCTCAGATGCTAGTTCCACCCTGGAAGCTATTTTGTATCTCTAGGGTATATGATTACACATGGACATATTGTCTCCCTGAATAGTAATATGTTTCAAAAAAGGGAAGGAGGGAAGGAGAGAGGGAAGGAAGGAAGGAAGGAAGGAAGGAAGGAAGGAAGGAAGGAAGGAAGGAAGGAAGGAAGGAAGGAAGGAAGGAAGGAAGGAAGGAAGGAAGGAAGGAAGGAAGGAAGGAAGGAAGGAAGGAAGGAAGGAAGGAAGGAAGGAAGGAAATAATATCTTAGAGGGCAATGGTTATTTCATATGTGCCTTAATAATACTACATTAATGCTTGTTTATTGTTCCCTTGACATGATCACTTCTTTCAAGTATTTTAAGAGGGGTGAGACATATTCTGCAGATAGAATTAAATTCTGAGGACAGAATTAAAATTAGTGAGTGAAAGGAACAAGAAAAGAACATATAAAAAATCCTCTTAACTGTTAGAACTATGTGAAAATGGAATGACTTTTGGTGGGATACTGAAATACATCTGATTTGTTACAGGTTCAAACTCCAGAGCAGCTTTGGAGTGGATTTGTCCTGTAGTCCCCCTCACCAATGCTGAATTTTCACTATTCCATTACATGGGGAGTGAAATTACATCCTATCATGAATGGATGCTTCCAAAGCTACTTCCTTCTCTCAGTTAAAGGGGTTCATCTTTCTGAAAAAAACTAATTTACATTTTTCAAATTAATCCTTAATCCTTATTCTAGATTCAATATAATTTTTCCAATGCAAATAAATCTGAGCATCTATAATCCTATGACTTGAGGGGTTGCATTTAAGTTAGTCTTTATCAGTTAACCCAAAAGTATGGGATTATGTGTGTATGTGTATGCACACACATAAATGTATATATCGATTTGAAGTTTGATCAGTAATGGAGGGCCGATGTCATGCTCTACTTCAAGCTCTTGTTACCTCTATTGTGATATTATCTTATTGGACTACTGTGATAATATCTTAACTGGACTCATTATCTTTGAGTTCTTCCCCCTCTAATCTATTTTATGGCTTCCAGAATAATCTTCTTGATGATCTGACCATCTGTGGATAAGAATTTCTTTTAAAAATCTACTCTGTGTCAGACACTACTAAATTCTGGAAATCCAAAGGCAAAAATCCCAGTTCCTGACCCCAAGGAGTTCACAATCTAATGTATTTAATATATAAATACCTGTGTGCATACAAGATATATGCAGAGTAAGTAGAAGGTAGTCTCAGAGGGGAAAGAATTAGTGGAAAATCTAGGAGAGACTAGGAAGGGCTTTCTTGAAGAAAGTTTGATATAAGCTAAAACTAAGAGGCAGAGGTGAAAAGGGGAACATTCTAGGAAAGTACTACAACCAGTTTAAAATGTTGGACAATGCAGCAAGTTGACTATTTTTTTTCTGGATGATCAAGTGAATGGAGGGGAATAGAATGCAAGAAAATTGGAAAAGTTGGAAGGTACTTGCTTATGCAGAGCTTTATGTGACAAATAAAAAAGTACATATTTGATAGTGGAGGGAGAATCCATTAGGTTGCAAGCTCCTTGAGGGCAAGGACATTCTTTTGCCTTTTTTGTAAAACCAGTACTTAGCACAGTGCCTGGCACATAATAGGCATTAAGAAATATTTATTGGTTGATTAATTTATTAAGTAGAGTGAGTTGATATGGTCAGACCTACACTTTAAGGAAATCACTTTGGAAACTGAGTGGAGGATAAACTGGAGTAGGAAAAGACCTGAGGCAAGGAGATGGACTTGAAGACCATTACTACAGTATAGGCAAGAGGTGACAAGTGTCTAACCTAGGGAAATAGCTAAGTGAGTAAAATACTGAAGTGAATGAAAAAAAAAGGGATATATATATATATGTATATGTATATAGGCATATATATATATATATATATATATATATATATATATATATATATATATATATATATATATATATATGAAAAATGCCATGAAGATAAAAAGAAGAGCCTCCACAGAGCATTTCATGCCCCTTCCACCTATAAATTATTCTGTCCTCATTCGCTATCTTTTGCTACTCTGCCTTAACTTTTCCCATTCACTTGTCACATAAAATTTTGTACTAAAATTATTTGTATAGCTGTGTTATGCCCCATGTTAGATTTTAAGCTTTTTGAAGTTAGGAATTCTATTTCATCCTTGTGTTTCCAGGGCTTTAAAGTGCACTCATACAGGAATGTTAGATGAATGGAAAAGAACACTTTGTTGAAAGGACAGGTTTCTTTTTTTGTAGCTAACTGGATCAGGGAGACATGGGAGACAGGGAAGCACTTGTCTTGTTCTTCTACCCTTCCAGCTGGAGGAGAGCTACATATCATATGCTGCTGACAAAGTTTGATAATAGGGAGATCTTGTAGATCTTTCATATTTTTGTAATGTACTTTCATATGTAATATATGGGTAGAGAGAGAAATATTTTCCATCCTTATCAGAACCATCACAAAATCTCATTCTCTATGGACTTGCTATTAACATAGTTCTCTTGGCTAGATGGAGATGTAAGTCTGTTGACATTTCCCTAAACTAGAGCTTCACAATTTTTTTGGACTCAGGACTTCTTCATATCTTTAAAAGTTATTGAGAACCCTAAAAAGCTCATGTTTATATGGGGTGTACTATTGATATTGATATTTGCCTCATTAGAAATTAAAACTATTAAACTTTAAAATATTTATTCATTAGTTCATTTAGGAGTAATAATAACAAAGTTATCACATATTAGCATGAATAACAGTTTTATGAAAACAACTATAGTTTACAAATAAAATAGTAATAAAGGTAGTGTTATTTTACATTTTTACAAACCATTTAACATTTAGCTTAATAAAAGAAAACTGGATTATCATATCTACTTTTGAATTTGATCTGTCCTGATGTCATTTTAGTTTTAGTATATAAAGAAAATATGTCCCAACAGAGGAGCAGTATTTTACTCACTTATTCAGATAATTGTGAATATTTTTCTTTGATACTATACTAAAACAAGCAATACTTTTTAAAGGTTAATTGTAGAATGAAGTTTGAAACCATTTCAATGAACTTTTCATAATCTGTCACAGTAAAATACATTGGTCTATCTTTCACTTTGATGGATCTTTTACCCATGCATGATTTTGTAACATCATGCATTGATCATTTGGAAAATATTGGTTTAGTAAGTTATGTAGGTCTTCCAAATGTTGACACATTTCATTATACAATATCAAAAAATCACATTCATTAATATCGCATCTGAACTCACCCGAAAGTCCTTTAAGTATTGGGAAGCTGTCAAGCTCATGGTGGCAGACACAAGTTTTCCAAAATTCTAATTTTTGCTTGAAAGCTTGAATTTTATCATTTTCAACAAATACTGACAGTTATTTTCCTTAAAGTGACAAATTAACTTCGTTCATTTTTGAGAAAAAAATATCTGCCAAACATCCAAGTCTGTACTACAGTTTGTCAGTCATTCTTTCAAATAGCAATAATGTTGCATGAGAAAAGTTCAGCTCACAAATGAAACTGCACACCTCCCATTCTTTGAGATGATCATGCATCAAGTATTTTATTATAACATGTGTACTCAAGGGATAATTTTTCATAAAATTAGCTACTTTAATTGTTTCATCAAGGACATTCTTAAGTGAAGATGATAGTTTGTTTTTTTTTTTAAATAACAAGTGCTAATACCTTTATTTATGCTAAAGCACCAGTAGTTTTAACTGCCATTGCTTTTGCACCATCAATGCAAATGTCAACACAGTTGGTCCAGGAGAAATCATGAGAATCAAAAATGTTAGTCAATGCTTTGAATACTTCAGTACTACTTTTGTTTCTTGACAAGTATTTGTATAAAAGATCCTCTATGATGATTAGTCAATCGAACTCTCTGACTTCAAATCCAGCATTATTTCACTATCATAGCTCATTGCTTCCACTACCTGTTTCCATGCAATCTGTTTGATCTTGGACAAAGCATTTTTATCTCTCTGATTCTCAGATATCTCATTCACAAAACTGGGGTCACAATACCCTTAGAACCTACCTGGAGTTTTATGAGGCTAGATTTGTGTCCAGCACATAGTAGATTTTTAAACACTGTATAAATGTCAGTGATTGCTTTTTTAACTTTTACAAATGCTTTTACAAGAATTTACAAGAATTTTTCTTTTTACAAAGAAAACAAATATACTTTCCTCTTCAGAAATCCAATTTCTGGTTGTTCCTTTTGTTTCCTCCAAGTCCTTCTCTTTTTCACTACTCTAGGCCTCACAGACAGTCTAAAAGCCACAGGTTAGAACCTTTCAGGCTGTTTCTCAATGACTCATTTTTAATTTTAAAGAAGCATCATCTACAGCCATTAAATTAACAACGCTCTCTGGTACACCCACAATGTCATCCATCTGCTTAAGACTCCTGTCAGATGACACCCATCCTCTATCTGCTGTCTTCATCTGGCATTCAGAGCTATCAGACATGGATCCAGTTCTCCATTTTCAATTCTAATGAATACAAAGTCATATTATTAAGGGTCTGATGTCTTTCCCTGGGCATAGATTCTATGTCTAAGGGCCTTCTTTAGTGGGGTTTAAAAAGAGGAAGGTCCTTTTTCAGTCTGCAAAATCTGTCTTTATCCTTCAAGGTATACTTTCTTACAAGCCATCTTTCTAAAAGTGCATTCCTCTCTCTTTCTCTGTTCAAGAAACATTTATTAATCACCTGCACAAGATAATATAGAAACAAAGACAAACGTCATTGTCCTCAAGGAACTTCCTTTATGGTAACATGGATAGATTTACCTGCTTATGAAAGAATAATAATAATCCCTTTAGCTATAAGCATACCCCACTGAGTAGCTAGGATCAAATGAAATGGAAAAGTAAGAAAGTAATGACATATTGTTCCTAAATATTGATTAATATCCAGGATGACCTTGCAGCTCTCTCCATATTCTAAATAGTCTATCGTCGACTGCAGATAAAAATTAAAATGTTCTAGGCTGGCATTCAAGGTTCTCTAAAATCCATTCCCCTACCTAATTCCCTAATAATAATTATTGATTTATTTCACATTGATGCCCTCTTTTGTTAATAACAGCCTACTAGCTTTGCTGGCAATTACAGTCCAATATTGTATAGGGAAAGGATACCCAATTGCATCTAAGAGAGAAATCACTGCTCATTAGAATAGCTGCTCAGAACTGCAGAGAAACAGTATGTCTAGGCAGGTGGGCATTCTTGCTGAAGTCAAAAAACTCTCAGTCCATGTGATGTAGACACATTCTTTGTAATGGGAAAAAAATTGCAACCATCTTATTTTCATGTATGAACCCTCCAGGTAACCCTTCTATTAGATAATCCTAGTGATTTCAGGTTTCAAATTATCAATGATAATTGAAGGGAGTAATGCTTGTGCAGAGAGACTTGCTATCTCGAGGACCAACAGCATCATCTCCCACTAATGAAACAGATGAACTGGCCTACTTGAAGCTTCAGGATAGGCTGAAAAAGAGAGTGAAAGGTAGTGTATTCTAGGCAGATCAAATAATTATAACATTTTGACTACTGTATACCATGTTGGAACACAATATTAGTATGCTACATGGAGTCCCCATGTGGAGCATATGCTTGGGTGCTGGATGTCAACCAAACCCTCCATAATTCACAATGGAAGAAACCAGGAAGATCTACGGTAGTACCGTTCCTCTCTTCTATCCTTCTTTCATTCATGACTTTTGATAGATGAAAGACAGAGAAACAGAAAAATTAGATAGATTCATGATTAAATTATTAGATTAAATGATAGATTGATGATAGGTAGGTAGGTGATGAGTAAAGAAATAGGAAAAGAAAGAAAGGGAATGAAGTTTGAATTTTATACTTTGATTTTTTTAAATTGATTTCTCTTGCTCACTAAAAAACTATCATAGGCATCTCTATCCAATTAGTGATAAGTGACAAATAAGAAACAAAAACCATAGCTCAGTATTCTCAAGTTCTCCAGCCTCAAATTAGGTTCTGGAGGATCTTCCACTTTTTTCAGATCTCCTACCTAATTAATTAAATATTCCCTGCCACCCCCTCCATCTTTCTTACCCAAAGAAAAACCCACAAAGATGGACCATTTGGCCATTGATGTATTTTATGTGATATTAGAATAAAGATGGCAGTGGAATGGTTAGAAATAATGGGGAAAGGACAAAAAGAAATAGGAGACTGATATAAATATACACTGACTGGGTGTAACCAGCTTCCAAAGGCATGAGGATTGTCCTGCAATTAACTCCTTTCACTTATAGAGAAATAGAGCACAAACACCAGAGAATATTCAGAAGGCAAATAAAGGGAGTTCTCTCCACTCAGAGATGTGGAGTACTCTAATTCTTGCCCTGCTTTAGCTGATTGTTCTCTGATCCATCCTCCCAAATTATCCCAGCAGCCATCAGAGAGTTCAGGATCTCAGAACATAACAAAATTCTGGGAAAGCTTCTCTAAAGTTATGCAGACTCAGATAATAACATGGGTTTAAAAATAACAACAATAAAAACATTTATATAGTGCTTTGAATTGATAACTTTTCACATCCATGTATTTGAGCTCAGGAGAACCCATTTCTTGAAGAAAGAAACTTACCTCTCCCCATTTATCACATTTATCACAAAATAATATTTGTTGGTGATGTATTTCCCAGGTAATGATTCCTTAATTGTTAATGAGCCAGATTCTTTATTCCCCTATAACACACAGTAAGACTGTAGTTATATACCCGTGGGAAACCTAGGAGAGCACAGCCTCCCCTTTTCCTATTTCTTTTCTCCAAACTTGGTGAAAGAGGAGAAAAGTAGAGAGTGATCACTGGAACGCTTACTGTGCAGCCCTAATCAAAGGACAAAAGATTCATCCACTCATAGTTTTTTCCAGACAGTAACCAGGGCACCAAGGCCCCTGTGCTGAACACTGTGCAAACCTCCATCTAGGGAGGGAGAATTGTTTTCAACATGTGTACCGTTTGTGGTCTCCCAATTTATAGCCAGACAACATTTTCTTAAAGAAACTGCATTATTATTCTGTAATCCTTTAAAGACACTATAATCCTTTAAAGGGTACCATTTCTGTTATGGCAGAGTATAAATGCCAAGTGAACCCTCCATTTTTCTTTCATGCACACTGTGACTGTTTCACACTTGGTCTCCCATCCATTGAATTAACAGGCTCTAGGGCTTGGGACTTCTTTTATATTTTAGCATTCCCCAAAGCTGGCCTTTATAGAAACCTCAAACTTCAGCTCTTCCCACTTTGTCAAAATCCCCAACTCTAAACATGTATAGAAGGACCACTCCCACCCACAACCTAACACACCTAATATTTAGATCAGGTCTGTCAATTGTTGCTCTACTAAATGGATTTATGACTTCACCCATCAATTCCCCATCATCTGTTGTATTCATTCTAGAGGCAGAAGGCTTAGGTTGAAGTCTTCCCTCTGACACTTGCACGTGGGTGAGTTTTATGAATCAAATGAAAAAACTGTAAACCATTTAGCATAGTACCTAGTACATAGTAAGTGCTACATAATTGCTTATTATTACTTCTGCTGCTACTGCATCAGCTAATATTATTACTATTACCACTACTACTACTACCTGCACTACTACCACCACCACTACCACCACTACTGCTAGCTGTGTGACTTAACATCTATTTGCATCAGTTTCTTCAACTTTAAAATGGGGATAATAATGCTGGGGATTGCTGTGAGGATCACATGAGATGATTACAAAACAGTTCAGTTTCTAACAAATAGTAAATCTATGTAACTATTAATTGTTATTATTACTACTAATGCTATTATTATTACTATTAATACCACTACCACTAGCTTGTGTAATCCTCAGTTTTCTCAACTATAAAATGGAGATACATATTGCATCTGTCACACAAAGCTATTGTGAGGAACAAGTGAGGGCATTGTAAAGCATTCAGTTCAATATGTGACAGTAAGTCTATATAATTTCTAGTTATTGTTATTATTATTATTATTACTAGTAGTGCTAGTAGCAGTAGTAGTAATAATACTACTACTAGCTATGTGACCCTAAATAAGTCACTTAAACTTTTCCCCAGTTTCCTCAACTATGAAATGGGGATAATAATAGCACCTACTTCCCAAAATTGTTGTAAGGATCAAAGGAAATAATATTTGAAAAATACTTGGCACATAGTAGGTACTATATGAATGTTTACTGTTAGGGCTAGATTGGCCCCTAAAATCCCTTTCAGCTCTAGAACTATGATTTTTGACCAATGAATAGGAAATTTTGAAGCACTTACTATGTCTCAGGAGCTGAGCTGGACCTCAGGAACAACAAAAATAAAAATGAAACCTCTCCTTCCCTTTTTGACTTTATCAAAGAGGATGTTATATTTGGATAAATATTCATACAAAATAAATTCAAGAAAATCTTAGGAAGTAAGGCATTAATAGCTGGGAATATCAAAAGAGAAAAGGGCATTAAAATGAAAGGAAAATAGAAAGTCTAAGAGGCAAAATTAAGGAGAAAAGTATCTTCTAGCCATGGGCATCAGCCTGGGGAAGAGGATGGAGACAAGACGTAGTGCATAAGACTGAAAGAGGAAGACTTTGACAAGTCACTAAAGTATGTAAAGGGAAATTGTATATATTAAGGATAGAAAGGTAGTCTATAGCTCAACCATGAAGGGTTTTAAATATTAAGCAAATAATTTGACCCTGGAGGTCAGAGGAAGTAGCTGGAATATTTGAGTCAGGAAGCATTATAGATTTTTAGTCAGGAAGACCTGAATTATTCCTTTCCCAGATACCTAGAATCTATAACTGCGCATCTGACTTCTTGGAACTTTAGATTCCTTCTCTATAAAATTGACATTAATATTAGCATATACCTTTCTGGATTACTATGAGTATCAAATGAGTTAATTTATATAAAGTTCTATATAAATACATTTCTCTAAGTGCCTACTATGTACAAAACACTGTTTCCAGTGGGTGCCAAAGACACAAAGGCAAAACAAAATAGATTCTTTACATTCTTCTGGGAATAAAGTGAGGTAACAGATGGGGAAGGTGGGAGAGGAAAGCACAAAGGAGAAGGCACCTTGGCTTCTCAGAGACAGGGGTGGAAAAGGCTTGGAAAGAAGTATATGTGAATGCTCAGTGCCAGGAACCAGTAGGTCAAGTTGAGGGAACAAAGATCCAAGGTCTCCAGCCCTGACTGGGATCATTACTTCCCCCACAGTCATGCAGAGACTACACTGTGCTTAAAAACTGACTTCCAAGAGTGACACCTTGAAAGATTGATGGGGAGATCTTAAAACTGCCTTTGTATGTGGGTAGAGTCTCCTGATCTCACAGCAGGGTTCACTATCCAAAAGGCAATTGACCATTTGCCCATTTACCTGGGGAGCGCCCTGAATACTTCACAGACTTCAGGAAAGAATTGGGAGAGAACCACAGAGATGTGCCAGCCCTGAAAGCTGTCTCAGTGCCAGGCCTAGATTGCCTGGTGGAAAATGGTCCAACCCAGTACGTCAGAAGGAGTTCAAGGAGGCTGGCAGGGTCTCAAGACCACACATCCTTGAGAGCATCACCACCTGACTGTTTTATAGAGTCTCCAACACTCACATAACTTATTCCTGCCAGAATCATAAAGCATCCACCCTCCAGAAGACCTAATGGAGTCTCTAACCTGAGCTGGAGAACAAAGATGATTTTTTTTTTTTTTTTACCTAAAGAAAAAAAAAAAAAAAAAAAAGGAAAGAAAAGATTGGGTGGGGGAGGGATTGAAGGGAAAACAGCATATATTCTGCATGTGTCCAGACATAGAACACAGTCATTTTCTTATCTTTCAATATCTGTGAATCTAAAAAGCTAACTATGCACTGTGATTATATGTCTAGACAGACAGACAGATCTAGACAGATCATGGATCTGAATTTTTATACCTTGGAAACGTTCAAGACAAAGGTAATACCCTGCTACATATGCCAGGAGCCCAGACGCAGCAGGAATACATGCAAGCCCTTTTTATAGTTTGTACTTGAAGGTGAAAGGCCTGACTTTACAAAAAACAAAAGTTATCTTTGTTTCCTCCCTTCCTCACTCCCCCTCCCCCACCCATCCCTCCCTCCCTTCCTCCTTCCCTCCTCTCCCCCCCCCCCCCCCCGCCCCCCCCAGCCCTTACAACACCTGTCTCATCAGCAGGGCCACTCTGAAGGGATGGGCCTCAAGGCACCTCAGTCCCAAGATTCTCCATGCCTCATTCTTCATCCACGCTGCTAGTAATGTACCATCACTGGCAAAGTTACACCTGAACACCCCGGTGCTGCCAAACACCTGGCTTGATTTTCCACTGTCCAAATGAAAAATAAGCATAATCTGCTTTTTGAGGATACAGCAAATGAGGGAATTCATGACAAATTGTGTTGGTTTATGCAGAATAGTGATAATAAGATACAAATGAGAATTTTTTGCTTAATGAATAATACTAATCACGTTTCAACAAATGCTGTGCCCTTCTAATTAGAGTGACTGCATAAAATCAGCTTAATTTATTTGTGACTAGTTATGCAGAGTTTAAATATTTACTAGAGATTTACTCAAATGTTTGAGAGGGTTTTAAACATTTCCTACAGTTTAAAAAAAAAAAAAAAGCAACCTGCCCAGCTCTGCGTGGCAGAGATTCCGGCTCTGGCCCAGGGGATCCCTTAGGTGAGACCACGCAGGAGACTAGCCTAAGTTTCCAAATGCAAGGGAAAGGATAGTATTGATTTACATGCTAATTCTCCAACTGTTACTAATTTTCTTGATTCCAGCTTCCAAAGTTACACTTGCAACATTCATCACTGTGGTACACTGGAGGGGATGAGCATCTTTTTCAATAAATTATGGGAACTATGACTAATTACAGTGATATTAACTATGCAAAGTAATGTGTAACTTAAAATGGATGCGTTTATCATTTCAAATTACACTTTTGACTTTTGATGGTCTAATTCATGGATGCTCTTTTTGTACTGAACGTATACTCGAGATTACTCAGAATCTCCTTTTGGCAAGTCTGGGAGTGCCCCCTTAAACCTATAGACAAGCAAAAGATGTTCCTCTCACATCCCTTAAGCCAAAGCTTCTTAAAATATGAGTCATGACCCCTTATGGGGTATCATCATTGAATGCAGGAGTCATGAAATTATGATTTATGATGTGTAAATGTTTAATTTGTATACATATTTTATATACTATATACTCAGGGTCGTGTAAAAATTTCTCAAGCAAAAAAGTGTTGCGAGTGGCAACAGTTTAAGAACCCCTGCCTTCAGCTACCCAGGATAAGTGGAGTGAGGATATATAGAGGGCCATGAAATAGTGTGGAAAAGAGCAGTATCTATATTCCATGTCTTTCAAATAAAAATGCAAAGTCTATCAGAAGCAAGGGTAAAGACTTTTTGCTATGAAGTAATTTATACTTTTCAAAGCATTTTCATTTCTAATGTAGGGTGGGGTTGAAATCACCCCCATCCCAATTAATACTGATACATTTATCAGTTTAAACTACATCTCAACCACTTAGTCTTGAATCATTTATCAGGTAAGAGAGTATGACTTGATTGTTCAAAAAATGTGAATCAAGTCTGTATATCTCCCTAGATAAGACAGGAAATCTGTTCAGATTGGCTGAGGAACTGAGTCACTCCCTCTGGGACCAGAATAAAATAAGGAATTGGTTTTGAGCATGAGATTTGAGCATGAAGTAGAGGAGAAGAGAATATATCCTTTAAAAGGAATTAATTTGGGAGGGAGTGGAGGAAAGCATTTTATCTTTGGTCTTTTCCTTACCCTAAGCTGAAGAGGACCATGTAAGAGCATCCCAGCACAATGATCAGTTTTATCCTCATAACAACCTTAGAAGTTAGGTGCTATACCCCTTTCCCATCCCACCTTTTAAAATTTATTATTTTATTTCTCCAGTTATATGTCAAAACAAAATTTGACATTTGTTTTTAAAACTGAGCTCCAAATTCTCTTCCTTACTCTCTCACCCCCATTGATAAGAAAACAATTCTATATATGTTAGAAATATGTGGTCATGCAAAACAAGAAAAATTAAGTTTAAAAAGTATGGTTCAATCTGTCTTCAGACACCATCAATTCTTTCTCTTGTATGAATAGCATCTTTCATCATAAGTCCTCCAGAGTTGTCAATTGGATCATTATATTGCTGAGAATAACTAAGTAATTCACAGCTAATTATTTTACTAGTCTGCTATAGACCTCCGTTTTGTGGTATAATTCATCCCATTCACATTCCCAGTTCAAATTATTAACTTTGCATTTCCTACCATCCTATTTTTCCCAAGTTATTCTTATCTTTCTCTTTTTTTCTCTTTCCCTTCTCATCTGTGTTTTGTTTCTGATCACCATGTCTCTCAATCTACCCTCCCTTTACTCAGTCCTTTCCCACTTTCTTATTCCATTCTCCTTCTACTTCTATTCTTCCTTCTATTAGCCTCTCCCTTTCCTTTTCCCTTTCCTCTCCTACTTTCCTATAGTTTCTATATCAAATTAAATAGTATGATATTCCCTCTTTGAGCCAAACCTGATGAGATTAAGGTTCAAACAATGCTCATCCTCCTCCCTTCTTTCTCTGAACTGTAATAGATTTTTCTTATCTTTTCATGTGATATAATTTATCCCATTTTACCCCCACTTTCTTCTTGTTTCATCTTTCATCCTTTTCACCCCTAGTTTTTTTTTTTAATATCATCACATTAAAGTCAATTTATACCTGCACCCTCTAAAGTATAACTCTAAGAAAGATATAGTTTTCAAGTGTTACATATATCATTTTCCCATGTAGGGATGTAAATATTTTAATCTTTAAAAATATAATTTTTTTCCCTTTTTACCTGCTTATATTTCTCTTGGATTCAGTATTTGAAGATCAAACTTTCTGTTCAGGTCTGGTCTTTTCATCAAAAATAATTGAAAATTCCTTATTTCATTGAATGCTCATCTTTTTTTCCTGAAAAATAATGCTTAATTTTGCTGGATAGTTGATTCTTGGCTATACTCCAAGAATATCATATTCCAGGCCCTTCAATCCTTTAAAGAGGAAGCTACAAGGTCCTGGCTAATCCTGGTCAAATCCTTGGTCAAAGGGTATGCATAGTTTCATAATTTGGGGGTTATGATTATCTCATAAAAAACTTTCATTCTAATGAAGTGGTTCTTTGATATTTGAATTGTTTCTTTCTGGCTGGTTGTAGTATTTTCTGCTTGATCTGATAATGCTAGAATTTAGTTGTAATATTCTTTGGAGTTTTCATTTTGGGGTCTCTTTCAGAAATTGGTGTATTCTTTCAATGGCAATTTTATCCTCTGATTCTAGGACATATAGGGCAGTTTTTCTTGATGAATTCTTGAAAGATGTCTAGGCTCTTTTTTTCATCATGGATTTCAGGTAGCCCAATAATTCTTAGATTGTCTCTCCTGAATATATTTTCCAGGTCAGTTGTTTTACCAATGAAATATTTTACATTTTCTTCTATTTTTTTCTTTTGGGGGAGGGTTTGTTTGAGTGATTCTTGATGTCTCATTGAGTCATTCACTTCCGTTTGCTCAATTCTAATTGGCCAAGTCTGCTTTTTAAGATATTCTTCTTATTATTGGCTTTTTGTATCTCCTTTAATATTTGACTCACCATGTTTTTAAAAGTGTTATTTTCTTTAGTATTTTTGTGTCTCCTTTACCAAGCTATTGACTCATTTTTTTTTTCACAATTTTCTTGTATCCATTTTTTTTTTCTCTACTACTTTATTTTTACTTCACTTTCAAAATCTTTTTTGAGCTCTTCCATGGCCTGAAACCAGTTCATATTTTTCCTGGAGTCTTTGGATGTAGGAGCTTTGACTGCATTATCTAATTTTAAGTGGGTAATTTGACATTCTTTGTCACTGTAGTAACTTACTATAATTAGAATTTTTCTATTATTTGCTCATTTCTCCAACTCTTTTTTATAGTAGAGTTCTACTTCCAGAGTGTAGAGCATAATGTCCAAAGTTTTAGGAGATTTGCTCCACTGTTTTCAGGGATATTTTTAGGGATCTGTAAGTTTTCCATTCTTCCAAGGTGTGATTATCTAAGAAAATGTGTCTACTATTCTCTTAGCCTATGCTCAGGTTTGTGAGTGACCATAAGCATTCTTTTCTGACTGAAAACCATGAAAAGACTCCCTATTCCACTGTGGTTGCAAGCTCTGGTGTGTTAGTGTTCCTTCATACTCAGGGACTGTCACCTACGACCCAGATTGGAGTATGGGCAAAGCAACAGATTCCTACCTCAGTGTTAGCAAAGAGACCTCTGTAATCTCCTGCTTTCTCAATCTTTACTCTGACTTTGTCCCTCTCTTTCAAAAAATGTATGTATTATGTGTATGTGTGTATATAATGATTAACTTAAATATTTAAATGTTGTATCATTCATTAGAATGAAAGTTCTTTATGAGATAATCATATTCCCAAAATTATGAAACTATGTATACCCTTTGATCAAGCAATACCACTATTAGGTCTGTTTCCAAAGTTCTAAAATATTTATATCAGCTCTCTTTGTGGTAGAAAAGAACTAAAAATTGAGGGTATGCCCATCAGTTGGGGAATGGCTGAATAAATTATGTTATATGACCTTGATACAATACTACTGTAAGATGATCTAGTGATTTGCTATGATCTGGTTGATTTCTGAAAAACATGGAAATACTTACAGGAAATAATGAAGAGTAAAATGAGCAGAATCAAGTGAACATTGCATATAGTAACAGCAATACTGTTTGGAGAATAATTGAACAACTAGACTATTCTAAGTATTATAAATATTCAAATGAACTATAAAGGACCTATATAGTAAGATGCTAGCCACCTCCAGAGAATGATAAACAGAAGTATGATTTAACATATATATGTAGGGGTGGGTGAGTGATGGGGGTGAGGGTAGGGGTACGGATATATGAGTGTCTATATATACCTGTATATAAATGGGGAGTGTGGATATATATATATATATGTATGTATATATGTATATATGCACATACATATATAAAACATACACACATATATGCATACATACACACAGATATATATATATATGTGCATATATATATATATATACATCATATGCATATACATATACACATATGGGACAGGGGAGGGAGGAGGAAAAAATTAAAAGTGCACAGCATATAGCAAAAGAAAACTCAGAAGAATGCATAAGAAGCAGGGTAACTTTGAAAACAATATGTGGTATTTATTACATAATTTTGTTTTAAAGTAAACTTAAATGGAGATTCATGATTTCATATTGAATCCTCTCTGTGTTATGCTGTGTACATGGAAATTTTGTTTGTTTTTTCATTTAAGTTCAAAGTAAATAAATATATTTTTAAAGAATGGAAGTTCTTTGAGGGTAAGGACTATTTTTGTTATATATTATATCTTCAGCTTTTAATTCAGTGCCTAGCACATAGTAAGTATTTAGTAAATGCTTTTAATTTTTAATTCCTACCACTTCCTGAGATAGCAAGTTTCAAGTACCATAGCGTGACCCTCTGTCAAGAATGATTATTTCTATTGCTCTTAAAAATGTCTTCCCATCTTTACCTCTAATTATGAAGCAGTAGTTAATTTTAACATAGAAAAATATGATTCTTATAGTCATAATTAATTCATTCATCCTTTTGATCATTGTCATTACCATTTTAATCAATTAATAAATGCTACCATTTGTATAATTCTTTAATGTGTACAAAGCTCTTTATATGTATATTAATTCATTTGAATCCATTAATCTGACAAGTATTTATTAAGTATTTTCATATGCCAGACATTTATAAGAGTTATAGATATAAAGACAACAATGATACATTGCATGGTCCTCTCCTCAAGCAGCTTATGCTCAAGAGTGTACTCCAGACAGCTTAGGCCCAAGTCAATTTTTAGTGTGAGCATTTATACTTCCATAAATACTACAAATAAGGATTTCTTTTATTTTATGTTATTGATTGTCTGGACTTTAAAAATATGGAAATATAATGCATTTTAAACTTACATGTGTGTCCTGCTTATTTTTAAAGAGTCAGTTGTTAAACATTTACTAGCAAACCTTGGTTTATAGTCTCTTGGGATTAATGGCAGAGGAATAAGATATACATAATAGGTACAAAATAAACAAAAAATTTTGCTTTTTGGTTATTGCTAGAGCATGAGAGGGGATTTGGAGGTGCTTTCTATTTTGGTTGTGAATCTTAAGATTTGGTGAGCTCCATCTCCAGGTCCAGGAATAATATCTGGGTCTTACAAAGGTATGTCAAGAGCATGCTTTCACTATATCTAACTCACATCTAAAAGTTGGCATCAGAGCAACTGATGGGAGCATAGAGGGGTTCATACACATCAATATGATGTAAGGCCATAAGCAAGCTTGGGCACCTGAGCTGTGTCCAGCATCTCTCAGGGTCTGTACAATTTCACATTTTATTACTGTTATAAAACAAAGATGAGTAGATTTAATGGAAATTTAAAAGATCATTGACTTTAGAAAAACATTTTAGTGAAATCATCCTTTCAGAACAACTCCTTTCTGCCACACTTTTCTTTAGGTTTATAAAAAATGTAATTAATCCTAATGATTATAAGTTAAATAAATTTAAACAGTGACAGATTTTGGGTCCACAGAACTTTTAGTTCTTCTCCTGAAACCAATAGTTTTTGCCTCACCTTCCCATTCTGAGCTGTGAGTACCTGCAGAGGAAGGTTTTATAAACAGATAGGGAGCCAAGGAAGCCAGCTCTGTTGGTAGTGGGAGGGAGCCCTCCATTCCTCCAGCAGAGAAACTGATTGTCTGAAGGTATACTTTCATTTGACTGCTTGCAGCTATGAGTTAATTTTGTTTAAAAACATACAAAAAACAAGTTTTTTTGTTTTTTTTTTTCCTTTTCCTCTTCTGGAAATCAAATTCTATTCTCTTCAGAGTATCTATATTCAGAATTATGTTGACTTTAAATAACCCCAAACTGATGGTCTCCATTGAAGGAGAGTGTTCCAGGCATCAGAAAGCAGATGTGATACAGGGGCTTCCTCAGAAATAGGGATAGCAGAAAGAGGTAGGCACACACCCCTCAAAAAAAATAAATAACATGTGACTGAGGCTCTGGGTTTAATATCAAAATTCCCACAAGTATCAGCAGGTAGGATTCCAAAAGGTAGCTTGGATACTGTTGCCCTTAGGGTTCTAGGAGGGATCTTCAGTATTTGGGGTGGGGGTATCTGGAACTCATGAATCTTAACATTGTGCCTAGAATGTAGTAGGCACTTTAAAATACTGATAGATAGCTTGATTAGCCTCCACTGGCATACTCCCCAATGTCAATTGAACACTGATATCTTCCCAATATCAATGAGCTGATTAAAGCTTTTTAAAGGGATATTTACCAAAAAGGTAGAGCAAGGAAGGAAGCACAATATCCCTATCTACTACCATCATCACCAAATATGAGATACTCTCTTGCAAGCACTTTTTTCCTCCCTAAGGCAATTGGGGTTAAGTGACTTGCCCAGGGTCACACAGCTAGGAAGTGTTAAATGTCTGAGGCTAAATTTGAACCCAGGTCCTGACTTCAGGAAGAGAAGGAGGAAGGAAGGAAGGGAAGGAAAGAGAAAAAAAAAGGAGGAGGAGGAAGAAGAGGAGGAGGGAGGGAAGGAAGGAAGGAAAGAGGGAAGGAAGGAGGGAAGGAAGGAGGGAAGGAAACAAGGAAGAAATTAGGAAGGAAGGTAAGAAGGAAGGTAGGAAGGAAGGTAAGAAGGAAGGTAGGAAGGAAGGAAGGAAGGAAGGAAGGAAGGAAGGAAGGAAGGAAGGAAGGAAGGAAGGAAGGAAGGGAAAGGAAAAAGGAGTAACAACCAGTTCCTAGTCAATTGGAAGTTTCTTTTTTTTCCCCTTTTCCTAGAGTCTTCATGTGTTTCCCTTGAGAAGTAGCTCTTTAATTGACTTTAGTTATTGGGTCTAGTTCTAAAGCTGCCTGTGGTTACGGAGGAGGTTTTCTTTTCTCACCTCCTCAAGGAACTGGTTGGAATTGTTCCACCCATAAGTTGGACTGCTATTGAAATACTGTATCCCAAAATGTCTTTGCATTTTATTGAATCCCAACAGAGCTTAAGGAATTGTTTTCAAATAATCCCAATAAATTCCCTGTTTAGCATCATTCTATTTCTTTCAATATTAGTTCTCCCAAATTGATGAGGACTATTTTATACCCCAAGTACATTCATTTAATTCATTCACTGATTCAATAGAGATACCTATGTATCAAGTGCTAGAGATAAAGAGAATAACAAAAGAATTCTTTTCACAAGAATCTTGTTGTTAAGTCATTTTTCAGTCACATCTGACTCTTTGTGATCCCATTTGGGGTTTTCTTGGCAAAGATACTACAGTGGTTTGCCATTTCCTTTTCTATCTCATTTTACAGATGAGGAAACTGAAGCAAATCAGAAACTTGCCCAGGGTCACCTAGCCAGTATCTGCTGCTGGATTTGAACTCAAGAAGATGAGTTTGACTGACTCAAGGCCCACCACTTTATCCATTGCACCACCCAGCTGTTCTCCTCAAGGATTTTCTCATTTATATTTGTCTTCCCATGATTTTTTAAATATGTTTATATTCATCATCTCTTATGCCATCGTTCTATCCTATCATTTATTTCTGTAGGACATTCCCCTTTGGTCTGTTGGTAGACATTTACTTTAGATTCAGTTTTTTACTAAAATGTAAATAATTTAAATTATTCCCTAGAACCATACAGCAGAAATATTCCTCATACAATCTCTTTACCAGGACATGGAGATGACTTATGGAGGGAACCTGTTATAGATGTTCGTTGTGAATTCTATTAGCTTAAGATATTTGGTGAGCCACATAGGCATAATGCCATTGATATTAAAGCTTCTTATTACTGACCTTTAGCCCTGAGGCAAGTGTGTCATATCCAGCTTCTCAGTTGGAAGTTGGCTTTACCAGATCAAATTTAAGTCTCCAAGTATCATATGACTCTTTTTTTTTATTTGTTTTTCTTACTTTTGGTTCAATGAGGCATGAGGAAGAAGAGATAGCACAGTATGGGAAGAAGACAGTTAGATTCACTGTTTTAATGTGTCTTTTCCAGCCTCTGTCTCTAGAAACCTATTTCTTTAATCTCCCCAAAAGGATAACTTCCAGGATGTTGGGGAAGGGAGATTATTTAAATAAAGAGATGGATAATAATGTGCTGCTCAATGTTTAGCAATAATCTTTCTGAGGAAATAAAATGTACTGATGACATACTTTTCAATCGAATATACATTATTAATACTTTGTCCGGACAGTCAACAAAACAATAAGACAATGCACTGATTTTAGTATGCTAAATGTGAGCTAAATGCTCAACGTGAGCTATAAGTGCTCACAGTGAGAATTTAACATCAGTTCTTGTGAGTCAACTTAAGCTAACTCCAACAAAAATCTCTAGATGGGTGAGACTATAGTGCATTGATCTTGAAAAAAGTATAACAGCACTTTATAACTATGAATTGTAGATAATCATTGATAGGAGAAAATACTTCCTTGGGAATATCCAAGAACATTAGAATATTACCATCTCTTGATTTTTTCCAATTAAGGTTTCATTTCTCTGAAGGAGAGGACATACTGCTACAATCTACCTCACAGACTAAAAGATAAAGTGATACAATAGCATGTTTTGCATTAAAAATCATGATGAGAAGGTAATCAAGATGCTATTATTATCATCATTCCATTTTATAGATGAGGAAACAGGCCAAGGGAAATTAAGTGACTATCCCAGAGTCACACATTTAGTAAGAACTGAAGTTAAGAATTGAACTTGAGTCTTCCTCTCCCCAAATTTAACAGTTTATCCACTACATCACCTAGCTTCCTCTGTTTAACTGTGGATTTTATATGAATGGAGATAAGAAAAAAATAGAACAAGATTACTCATAGGATTTTCTAGATTGAATCAGCCTTAGAGATAATATAGAATAAAGAGTCTGGGAAGAATATATTCCCCTCCAAAAAAATACTCCCAAGTGCTGCCAGAACCAGATAAAAATGTAATTGGTAAGCTGAGGCTTGAAATACAGGTTAATGACAACAAAAGGGGCTTTTGTATCCATGTTGAAGCAAGGAGCAGATCAAAGAAAAGATAGAGTTGCTTCTTTGAATAGGTAGGAAAAGAGAAGGCAGAACTGTTCAACTTGGACTTAGTTTTTGTTTTCTTTTTCAAAAGGAATTCTCTTCAATATATTGAGAATACAATGGAATAAAACTGATTAATACTTAAAAATACTTAATTGGTAAATATTCAACAAGATAAAAATATAATAAATCATAGATAGCATTACACTTTAAAACTAAGTCAATATGCAGTCAGCATGGATCCTTATGTATGGATTAGTATTCTAATTAAGTTTAACACCACTGATCTAATCTTCCATTTCCCTGATTTATAGAGATCACTGAAAACTAGAGGGATCATTTCCTACTCTCAGGCCTAGAGATGGTAACAGAGTAAAGATTCTGAGGTAAAGGAACTTTGTGTGAAACCCCTTGGGACAAGTGCATGAAACCAAGATGAAAAAGGAAAGACAATCTTTAAAAGCATTAAATGACCAGAACGGGCATATGTATTAGCTGAAAGTCACAGTTAGAGAATTTTAGCATGGAAAGAGATCACTTAGTCCATGCAATGCCTTAAAAAAAGAATCTCAATGCAATATACTTGAAAATGGTCACCTACCTGATTTGAAGATAATCATCGAGGAGAAGATGTGATCATCAGAGACAATTTTTCCAGGTTGAGAAATGGCCATTTATTTAGAGGATTTTGGTTGATTTTTTCTATTTGTTTGAAGACAAAAAACTACTTAGCTTCTTGGAACCCTTCACCCAATATTCCCAAGTTTCGCATTCTGAGACAAGTATATCAAACCTAATCCCTTTTCCAGGACATTCTTTCCAATATTGGGAGAGAATGGTGATATCGAAAAACTAAATTCATATCCCACCTTGGATACCATCTATATATGACTTTGGGCAAGTCACCTAGATTTCATTGTCCTCAATTTCCTCATATGAATAAATAAGTTGAACTAGATGACCTTTGTCTAGTTCTAGATCAGAAGTTTTTAACCTGGGGACTATAAATAAAAGAGAGAGAAAAGGAAAGGGGAGAGAAAGAGACAGACAGAAAGGCAGAGAAGAGAATTAGGGAAAGAAAGAAAGGGCAGAAAGTAGAGCGACAGACAGACAGAGATGGAGGGAAGGAGTACATTTCAATATAATTCATTTCTTTTATAATCTGATGTATTTTATTTCGTGCATTTAAAACAGTATTCTTAGATAAAAGCCCTAAATATCACCACTTATAGGGGTTCTATGACATATAAAATATGAATAACTAATAATTTGCTTAGATTTACAATTGTTTGATACAATTGCTCAATATTCTCTTGTAAAGAGAAGGCCCTTCAATTTTTCTGCACTTAGCATTGGTTGACACTGCAGTATCCAATTTTCCCTGATATGGACTCTCTTCAGAGTCCCAATTTTTTATTATCTCTGTTCAGTGTTAGAAATGTGTGTAAAACTGCAAAAAACATGTAAAACAAGAAAAATAAAGTTTAAAAAGTATGCTTCAATCTGTCTTCAGACACCATCAATTTTTTCTCTAAGTATGAATAGCATCTTTCATCATAAGTCCTCTAGAGTTGTCTTGGATCATTGTATTGCTGAGAATAAGTAATTCACAGCTAATCATCTTACAATATTTCTGTTACTTTGCATACAGTATTTTTACTTTGCATCAGCTCATGGAAAGTTTTCAGGTTTTTCTGAGAGCATGCTGTTCTATCCATACTGTTTTCCATTTTTTAAAATAATAACTCTTAATTTTCAAAATACATGCAAAACTAATTTTCCACATTCAACTTTGCAAAACCTTGTTTTACATGTTTTTTCTTCCTCCTACCCTCTCCTAAACAGCTAAGAATGGAACACTCCATCTTGGTGACAAAATATCAATTACTCCATCAACTGCCTCAAAAGAGAAGAGACAAACATGGTTTAAAGGAGAAGGGAAGTATTGGTGATGACACAAAACAAAGGGAAAAGGCCAAAGCTACAAGAAAAAGAAAGTCCTAACTTAGAGCTATCCTTAGAGGGAGATGTTTGAGGATGAAGACAGAGAAGAACCGGGGACAAGCTCTCATTTTCAGAAGAAGGAACAGGAGTTCTCTATGGATCAGGAGAGACAAAGAACAGAAATATGCTAAGAGAAGTGAGATGATCAATATATTCCTTGTCAGAGAGTCCAATTATCAGAGTCCTCTGGCCAGATATTCCTAGGGAAACCTGAGAAACTTCAGTCCCAATCATAAAATGACAATTGCATCTCAGCATCATTTAATGAGGACTCAGCCTGAATTTATAGTGGCAGAAAGTACAGTATAGATGAAGAGATTGATTTACACAGAGAAGAATGAAATGCATACATGAGAGAAGACACTACCCCAAAACACTATAAACATTAGAATAAAAATAAATCACAACTCCAGCACTTTAATCTGTCAAGTAATCTTTGGGTCAGACAATGAGGAAATAATAATAAATGATAATGAAACATTTTCCCATCATCAAGTGTTATATGGGGACTCCCTGTGACTTCATTGGAAGTTCTGTGTAGGGGCTGAGACCCGCTGAATATACGATCTGTAACTTAAGGACCAAAGACCTTGGAACATCAAGAAAATCTCTTATCCTTATTTATACACACTGTTCTTTATCAGGAAGGAATAGCTGGTACCCATTCCAAATAACCAATCATTATGCAAGGAATATTCTGACTCAAACGGCATCTTTAATCAGGGAGTGCTGTGGCAATGGAAGGAAAGTGGGAAGAAGTCAGCATCCATTAATAAAAAATGACTGGGGCTTTCTATCAACAGAAGCATCATTAGGAAATGTATGGTAGGAAAATACTAGGTTGTAGATTTTTGGTGGCAGGGATGGCAAGGGAATACTAACATTGGTATCCTCTTAAGCACATTTTTTAAGATGTCTGAATCTCAAATGAAAACACAGAGCCATAATAGAGAATTAGGCTCTTTGTCCTCTGCCACCAAATGTCTGGACACAAACAGAAAAGGTAACATAGATCTCTCTGCATCCTCTCTCTACTGTCCAACCTCAAATATTTTTGACAGAATCATGTGATTTCCATGTTGGAAGGGAAATTGGAAGCCATACAGATCAACTCATATCTAAAAAAGGATCCCTTCAATAACATATCTGACATGTAGCAGCCAATTTTTGTTTAAAGAAAGCAAAGTTCCCCATTCACTTTAGGATAGACCTAATTATTAGGCAATTTTATTTTATCTGAAAAACAAATCTACCTCTGAATCATTCACTCATTACTCCTTATTTTTCCCTCTGAGGTTAAGTAGAACAAGTATAACCCTTCTTTCACATAATATCTTTTCAAATAGAGACAATCATCATGTATCTTCTAGATCTTTTCTCCTACAGACTAAAAAACTCAAGTTCTTAAACAAGTAATGGTGAAATCTGGCCATGGGTTTTTAAAAGCAGAAAGATGCCGCAAATTCTGGCAAGTGATAAAAAATAAATTTGGAGAGCATCAGGCTCACCAAACTCAATCTAGAGTATTTGTTACTTAGAGTACAATCTCTAGCTTACTGATAGTGGCAAATATTGCTCATTGGTTAATTAACTTTGGGACAAATGATAAAATTTTGAATCACATTTCTAATAAACTGTATATTTTGGATTTCATAAGATCATAGATCTTATGATGATAAGATTAATAGCTGGAAGGAGCCTTGGAGGTATTTTAATTCATACCTTTCATTTTACAGATGAGGAAATCAAGAATAAGGTCACAGGAGTAATATATAATAAATGAAGTTGAGATTTGAATCAAAGGTTCTGTGGCTGATTCAAATGCTGTTACCAAACTAAAGACATTCTTCACTGGCTCATTTTGGGCCATGTATCACATTTGCAATATTTAGGTACTCAAGCTTTGTTATATTCTAAAAACTCAACAGTTCTGTCCCATTGATAAAAAGCTTCTAAAGTGAGTTATCTGGTGGAAGGTGGGAGATCTGAGTCACTCTTGAAAAAAATGAATGGGAGAGCTATGAGTTCATTAAAGAAACCTACAAATATTAATAGGAGGAGATCTTACCCACAAAAATTCCTGAATACAGCATAATTATCTAAGCATTTTGATTGAAAGACACCAACAGATTAACAGGGAATATTTCTGTTATGTATCAGGAGTTGACTATTCTCCCAAACATGATTTTGGCTGTGAATTAAAAAACGCCTAAGTCTGTGAGGAATTAAAATTGCAAGGGGCCTACAGAGCAATGTAAAATATATAGTGGATATAAATAAGTACCAGTGTATGACCAGTAATGACTTATATATGAGAAGTGGGGATGTAGTATCCAAACAATGTCTAATTAGAAAAAGAAATGACAGGATCATGAAGAGAAATCGTAGAACAACATATGGACATTCTTGCTGCCATGCTAATATACTTAAAATGTCCACAAAAGGATAGAGTGGAATCTCTAGTCCTTGGTAGCTACATAGATCTAAAAGATCTGCATAGATCTTTAAGGAAGGACATAGTTAAGAGTAGCACAGAATGGACTTGTATGGATGGATTGCAGTCTTACCACCAGAAAAGGATGATAGAGATTGAATTATGTAAATAATTTTCTTTAATTATATTATGTTTATGTTTATTTACTTTATATTACATTATCCAGGGAGCTTTCTATGAGCACTTATGTTTCCTAATCCATAAACTTTGGAGAAAGAGACAGAATCACATCACAATCAGTTTCTGAGGGTTGTTTTTCACAAAGAGGATTTTGTTGAGGGTTGAAGGGGATGGGATTCTAGCCCAGTGTTGGACTAACATAAAAATTATTGGTCAAAAAGAATTCTTTGAATTGAAAGTCTATTCAAGTATATATTATAGAGCACTTAGAATGTGCAAGGCATGGTTTTAAATGCTAGGAATATAAAGATAAAAGAAAAAAAAAGTAAAAACAAAGCTAGTCCCTGCTCTCAGGCACAAAGACCTCTCAACATGGGTAGGTTGAATAGAGAGAGAATATTAATAACTGAGTGGTTCAAAAGATATATAGTGGACGAAGTTATGTCTAGGTTTATCCATAAAGGGGGAAAGGGTGCTAAAAGGTAGACTTGAAGAAAGTATGCATCCAAGACATGGTAATGAATGAATGAAAAATTTTGCAGTGCTTTCTATGTGTAAAGCCCTTTATTAAGCAATAGGAATAAAAATAGAATAAAAACTCTAATAGGTGAGACAACATATTTTGAAGTAATATGAATTAAAGATAGAAAAATATATTGGAATCAGATTGTAAAAAATCTTACCTTCTTTGAAATCAGTTTTCTCTCTGCTTAATCTTTTCATACTTTATCCTATATGGTTAATGGGACCCATCGACATTGAAGAGAATATAGCAAGACAAGAAAGGAGAACCAACTTTGGGGAACATGTGGCTGAATATGTGTGCATAGAAACACACTAAGGATGAAATAGATGGATGATAATTGATGAAATAAACTGAAAAAGAGCAGTTAGATATGGAGGACATATAGAAGAGAATAATAGCTTGAAGAGGAAATTTAGAGAAGGAAGGAGCTTTTTTAAAATGCCAAAGATGATGAGGACAGCAAAAAAACAAACAAAAAAAAAAACAACAACATTGGATTTGACTGGTATAAATTTGCATAGTTGACTTTGGAAAGAAAGAAATTAGAATGTAACCACCCCCCCAACTTTTAAGTTGGTTTTATCAATTAATATTGATACAATTTCCCCAAAATGAAGATGATCTCACAATGCCTCTTGTGGACTAACAAGGTCATCCATCTCTCAAAAATTCTGCTTCTGAATTTCTTATGAACTCTTCTGGAGATGATAATACAGATATGATTTTTTGGTTGTTTTTGGTTTTCTAAAAGGGTTTTGTATAGTTTACAAGTAATGAGCTTGAATGAGTAATGAGGAATGAAGAATCTGACAAAGTTTCTAAAAAGACTTCATTCTGGTTTATTTCTTTACTCATGGAACCCTGAAGGAGACCACAAAGTCTGCCAAAATCTCAGAGAATAAGAATGGATGATTTCTAGAGAACAGGTTATGGGATTGATCATGCTGGGTGCATGCCCCCGGCAAAGGTCCCACTGGAAATTCACTGTAATAAATAAAAACCACAGCTGTTGTGTATGAAGTACCATTGTCCTCGAGTTTTTGTGGACTGTACCCACAGGGGCAGTGGAGAGCTTAACTCCACCCTCTCCCTTCACAAGCTGTGCCTGCCTTGCAGGTTGGAAATAAGAAATTTTCTTTTTGAAAGGGTGTGTGTGTGTGTGTGTGTGTGTGTGTGTGTGTGCATGCGTGTGTGCTTTGGAGAAAGCACTATATGGTTTTCATTAAATATTTGTGCTCTGCCTTTGTGTCCTTATTAAGAACATGGTTAGACAGATGGCTTCTTCTATTCAATTTAACCAATATTTATTTAAGCCAATAGGCACAAGGAAAAGAGAAGGGAAATCACAGAAATGATGTTCAAATCCTACCTTTGACATTTAAGTCATAAGATATCAAGCAAATAACCTAATTTTACTGTGCCTCATTTTTCCCATCTGTAAAGTTAGGAGGATGGACTAGACAGGCTCTGAGCTTGAGGTCCTTTCCAATTATAGATTCATGATCTTAATTACCTACAGAGATGTACTAGTCACTGTATTGGTGCTAAGCACAAACAAGACAATAACAAATAATTTCTGCCCTTCAAAACTTCACATTTTTATGGGGCAAACATCTCATGTAGAATTAAGTGCACAGGAGACTTATTAATGAGAAAAGCAAGTGATTTCCAGGTGGAGTCCTGACAGCAACTGAAGAAAAAGTAGCATGTGAGCTGAATTTTGAAGATAGAAGGTAGTCCACAGTGTAGAGAGACAGACAAAAAAAGACAGAGAGAAAGAGAGAGGGGTAGACAGAGAGAGTGAGAGACAGAGAGACAAAGATAGAGATAGCAGGAGAGAGGGAGAAAGGGAGGGAGAAAAAGAGAGAGTATATTCTAGACCCATGAAGTAGCCTATAGAATGGGATGTAATAATAATGATAATAATTTTATGTAGTATTATGTTCCCATAACTAAGCTAAGCACTTTGCAATCATTCTATTTGATCTTTACAACAATCCTAGCTGTGTAATTTTCTCATTTGATCTTTAAAATGACTCTGGGAGGCAGGAGCTATTATTATCCCCACTTTTCAGGTGAAAAACCTGAAAAAAATAGAGGTTAAGTGATATGGCCAGGGTCACAGAGCTCACAATCTCGAGGCCAACTTTCAGTTCAGGTCTTCCTAAATCCTAAATCCAAGCTCAGTTCTCCATGCACTACAATGCCACCTAGTTGTCCTATGGAATGTTATATATATGAACAAAAGTTATACCTGTCACATCCTAGAAGACCTTGGTCAGGATTCATCTCCTCTAAACAGCTTTCAGTGACTAATCCTACCCCACACAAACCATTTCTAGTGTTTTGCACCATTACATTTAACCTCTGCTTGCTTTAGTTTTCTCATCTGTAAAATGGAGGCAATACTAGCATTTGACTCCCAGAATCAATTGTGAGAAGCAAATAAGAAAATATTTGTAAAGTACTTAGCACAGAGCCTAGCACATAGTAGGGTTTTTATTCCAATCATGTCTAAACTTTGCCTCTAATCCTCCCCTCTGATGATGACTCACCCTGTGATTGCTCATATTCATTGTGTTTCGTGTGCCTGAAATGATAATAAACTCTTCAATAGCAGGGATGATGTTTTCTAACTTTTCTTCTTAAATTTCTCATGTCAGTGCTGGGTTCATTGCTTTGTCATGCCTGACACATAATAGGCACTTAATAAATGTTTATTGATTTGACTTCAGTATTCCATCCATCTAAATCACAGGATAACACATTTTAAAATAGTGGTTCCTCAATGCTATATAAATCCTATATAGATATATATATATATATATATACATATATATATACCCTCTAAAGTGTGATTTGAGGAGCCTCAAGTGATTTCTCTTGCTCATCAGCCTATCTGCTTTAGCAAAGTTTCAAATGCTCACACCATTCCTTTAGTGAGATCAATGTTGCTCATCTGTGCAATTATTAACACTGAATCATTGATTTATATATCAGATAAGTTGCATTCACTTAGAAGAGTTTTCATGGAAGAGAGTTCAGGCTATTGGGTCCAGATGAGTGAGGGAGAATTTGAACTCAGGTGCATCCCTCCTATTTCCAGGGCTCTACCATACTGCACAATCTAGGTTATCACCTCCAAAAAGTTGACCTCTTTTCTCAAAATCTCCAGGCTTGGATTCCCACTAGCTACAGGTTTTGCTGTTGATAGAATTCAAATCTGGAAGAGAAGCTATTGCTGGACCAAGTACAGAATTAGGCACATCAGGTCATAAGTGCACAGGAGCACAGCAGATCCTCAGATCAACAGATATTTCAGCACTAAAGGAGCTTTAATTCTTTCAGTCTAGTTCTCTTGTATTATTCGGGCAGGATCTGGGTTTGAGTAGTGGGAATGGCTCAGAGAAGTTTTTATTTTTATTTATTTTTTATTAAATTGTTACTAAATTTTTGTTTATTTACTTTATTTAACCTTGATCAAGATTGAAGAGGGTACTCATGCTTCTAGCAGCAAAGGGAAGGCCTCCAAAGACCTGTGCAAAGATACATAGTATGAGATCATCAGGTATTCTCTGGTCCCATATGAATGGAGAATTCAACATGCAATCCCCTTTATTCAAATCACCCTTAGGTCTGAACACAGACAATCTCTTGGATCTCTTGGCAGTTATTGCTGTTGCTTGTCCTTTTTTCTCCATGAGGACCACATCAGGGGGATAATGCTATGACATGCAGGTGAATTGGATTTAAGTGAGAGAGGGCTGTACAAAATCACCAGTTTCACTTTCTCTTCCAAAGTCATCTAGGTCCAGTGGCCAGATTCAGGATGACTGGAGATGTCTCTTCCAAAGTCATCTAGGTCCATGGAGGCAAAGAATGGTCTCTTTCGCCTAGTCAAAAAAAAAAAAAAAAAAAAAAAAGAAGTGTGTGGGGGGGAAATCTAAATAAATAAATAAATAAACAAACAAATAAATAAACAAATAAATAAATAAATGAATGAATCTGGGCAAGGAAGAATCTCTGGATTTCTGGCCCAAACCAGAAATGACTGCTATTTCCTTTCATTGGGACTTTTATCAGTACCTAAGTATATATGCAGTTCCACTGGTCATGATTTGGTTAAATTGTTGATCATATAAATGCTGCCCCCAGATTCAATGGGTATGGCTTAAACTGAGAGAGATATTGGCTTCCTCTGGCTTTTCTTAAAAAAGCTTCTATTAAGGTCACCCAGTGAATGCTGGGCCATAATCAGTCATCTTGACCTTTGGCCCAACACTGGACTTTAATGACTCTGAGAAGAGACTGAGGCTGATGACTTTGTACAGCTCTGCCCACTCATATCCAAACCATGGGAAGTCGTGACATCATTCTTATGTCATAACATCATCCTCATGATGTCATTAGTCTTCTTTGAGGACAAAGGACCAATACAATAAAGCCTTCCACAAAAACCCTGCTCCTATATTCTGCCACAGACAAATTGCAATGTCTCTATTGCAGGACATCAGCCCACTCTTCATCAGGCTCCATCTCCTCAGCAGTAGCCTTGCCTGCCCCTGAGATGGCTTCCTCCTCTAGAGGATGCTCTCCTGATTGGTAAGTCCCTGGAGTTGACTGCTATTTCATGAGAGGCATTGGCAATGCTCATTTCCTTCCCACCCCAAATCATACTCCAAACTATTCTGCCTCCTCAGAAGCAGCCTTGCCTTCCAAGAAAGCACCCTTCCTGTTCTGGTCCCATACCATGAGGAAGAAGAAGACAAAAAATGCTGCAGGGGAAAGGCTTCTCAAGTGAGTATCACCTGGTCTATTTACTTTTATCAAGGTTAAAATGAAGGAAGTTAGTGATTCTAGGAGGCCAAAGAGAGTTGGGAATGTATTCTAGGCATGGGGATAATCTGTGAAAAAGCTTGGAAAAACAGCTTTTATGACCATCATTCTAAAGCTAGCTCCAGTAAGAGAGAGCTTTGAAGGGATCTTGGAAATCTTTCTAGCTCATACCCTGATTTGGTTTGGATGTTTGTTTGGTGGTTGGAGTCATATCTGACTTGTCATGGCCCAATTTGGAGTTTTTCCTGGAAAAAATACTGCCATATTCTTTCCCAACAAATTTTACAGATGAGGAGACTGAGGCACACAGGATAAGGTGATTAGCTCAGAGTCACATAGTTAGTAAGTATCTGATGCTACATCTGAACTCAGAAAGATACATCTTCCTACTGCAGCCCAGAACTCTATTCCCTGCACCACCTAGTAGCTCCACCCTCATTTTACTCAGAGATATAAAAGGATTTACTTAAGATCACACAAGTGAGATGTAATAGGTCCAAGTTTTGAATCCTGGTCTTCTGACCACAAAACCAAGTCTCTTTTCCCTTTACTACATGGGCTAATATGTGCTGGATCATTAATTCTCTCCTTTTTGTTCCCTATAAACTATGATGCATTAATTCATTGTTAACTTGAGTGACCAGGGGATCTCTGAAGATTGTGAGATACACAGTCCATGATATAGACAGCCATGATTCTCATTTTTATAATGAGGGAGTTGGAGAATGTGATCCCTAAGGTCCATGTATAAATCCTAGGATTTGGGGGATTTCACATGAAAAATGACAGAAGAATAAATTAATTCATTTCAATTTAACAAATAGATCAATAAATTGACAGATGGACAGAGAGACAGAAGGACTATTCTTTCAGATACTGTGCTGGGCACCAAGAGATTGAGTGAGAAAGACACACACACACATAGAGAGACAGAGCAAGACAGAGAGAAACAGAGACAGACAGAAAAAGAGAAAGAGAAAAAATAAAACAAGAGAGAGACAGAGAGAAATAGACAGACAGAAACAGAGAGACAGAGACAGAGAGAAAGAGAGAGACAGAGAGACAGAGACAGAGAAACAGAGAGACAGAAAGACAGAGAGAGAGAGAGAGAGAGACAGAGAGAGAAAGACAGAAAGACAGAGACAGAGAAACAGAGAGACAGAGAGAAAGAGAACCTATTCTTTCAGATACTGTGCTGGCCATCAAGGAACTGAGGCTAATAAGATTTTTTAAAAAGTCTCTGCCCTCAAGTAATTTCTATTGGTACCATGTCTTATGACTCTTACTTTTGTGTTCTTGCTGCTAACTGCTGAAATGCCACATTAGTTGTTTCATATTTATATATTTATCTAATCATTCATCTACATTTATGTATCTGTGAATCTATCTACCTATCTCCATCTGTTTATCCAATCAGTCTTCCTCTGATCTATCCATCCATCCTTTCATCTACCTATGTATCTATCCATGTAAAGGGCTGAAACTCTGAGTTGATGTACTGGGACAACGGAGCAGTTAAGGCTAATTACCTATTAGACAATATTAGCATATGCTTGGAAAATGGCCCTTCCCACTATTCTGTGCTGGTTCAATCTTTTGGTGTATACAGAGAATTGTGGGAGGGATTAGGGGGTAGAATAAGACAAGCCAGAATCAGTTTGATGATAGATGAGAAGAGGAGAGGTCATGGTGAGCCTTTGTCCATCCCCTTCACTACCCCTAAAGACCAAGAATAAAGACCAAGGACTTTTGCTTATCCTGCTGATTCCAAGGCATCCAGGATGCTAACTCGGTCTTCACATATCCACTCATCATTTATCCTTCCATCCATCCTTATATCTAGCCAATTATTTCTATCAATCAATCTACTGATCAATGCATGCTCCTTTCAATTGTTCAGCTGTCTACCTGTCCAGCTGTCCTTCCATCTACTTAGCTGTCAGAATCTATGGTTTTATCTGTATAGAAAGTTCTAAGTAAGAAACTTCCCCTACCAAAACAGATTAGGACATTCTCTCCATATTAGATAGTATTAGAGAAGGTTCCTGGGCTACTGAAGGCTTGAAAGGGACTTGTCCAGGATCATACAACCAGGATGTTTCAGAAGTAGGACTAGAATGTAGTTCTTCCTGATTCAAGGGCCAGCCCTTTCTCATCTCCTTCATGCTGTCTCTTTTTAATTATCACCATTAACACGTATATCTCTCTTCAGTATCACATTAGGTTCTAAAACTATAAGAAAGGCAGCCATAAAAAGACTGAATCCACCCACTTAGAAAGGGAGCAGGCTGAATCTGAACTCTCCTCTCCCTGCTTTGCTAATTCAGAAATTATAGATAAAAGCAGTTTGCCCCAGAGCTTCAGTCTCCTTCTGGCTCAGCACCAGGCAGAATGGCAGTGCTGAAAGCCCTCATCCAGACACCAGCAGCTTCATCCCCCCTCTTGCCTCTATCCCCACCTTCATCCTCTACATTAAGGATTGTGCCATTGCACTTCAGAGGCTCTGTCTCCGGGCAATCCAAGTTAAGCCTAACTATCTGAGACCAAAGCAGCCTCTCGGGGCATTAGATTTGGGAACACTAGGGTAATATTTTAATGGGAGGATTTAAAACCCATTAAAACTGTGCTATGAACTAGTCTTTCTGCAGCTCTGGGAGGGCAGGATTCCTCCAGAGGGGCTCAGCTCATGTGATCCACAGGGGTACCCACCCCACCTTCCCCCACCCCCATCCCTCTTCTCCATGCAACAGTAATCTGCTCTCCTTTTGTCTCTTTAAGAAGATCTCATTTCTCCTGGATCTTTTCCAGAATGAAGCCTACTCATTTCCTTGACTCACAATGTCCCCTTGAAAACTTGGTAATGAAAGCAGATGCTCCAACTCAGATGCATATTTTCTCACTCAAACGTTCATCACAGCTTCCCACCAGATCCTGAAGCATTGTCTGTTGGAAAATTCATAATCCCTAAAGCCCACGGAAAGGTTAGGCAGGCTTACAAGGAAGCCCCACCCCCATTGCAACTTCCAAACAATTCCCGCTTTGTTTTTTCAGCTGCTCTCTCTCCTTTTTGGTCCTGGGGCTGGGATTCATAGGTGGTTTGAGGAGGGGAGGGGGGAGAAATGAAACTCACATTAGAAACAGCTTGGTGCAATGACCACTGCATGGAGAGTGAGAGGTCTGGAGAGACTCCTAATTCTGACGCTTGCTACTTAGTTGACACTGGAAAGTCATTTTGGGTCTCAGTTTCCCTGTCTGTAAAATCATGGAAATTGGACCTGTTGACCTTTGACTCCACATTACCTCAATCCAGTCTCTTTGGACTACTCTATAGGTTAATGTGTGAAGGACAGTTTGATGATGGGAAAAGCCTAGTATTTGGAGTCAGAGGTTCTGAGTTCAGATCTTAATCTGTCTCATTTATGAATTCTGTGGCCATTTTACTTTCCTGTTTTTCAGTTTCATCATGATAAAATGAGAGGGATAAACCATATGGTCTCTTAGATCTGTTCCAGCTCTAAATCTATAATCCTGCGATCACACAATAACGTCTTCTCCCAATTCTTATCTTCTGTCAAGACTCAATGTACACTTCCTCCAAAAATTCTTTCCTCCTGGATATCAGTGTTTTCTCACTCTTTGAATGATCACATACATACCTTTCTGTTCATGTTTCCCCCTTCCCACCCTACTGTAAAATGGACTACTTAAAGCTAAAGACTCCCTTTTGATTTTGTCTTCATATCCCTGGAGCTTAACATAATAATGCCTTGCACATAGTAGATCCCTAATAAATGCATCTTGGATTGAATTAAAAATAGTTGTCCAGAAATGAGCATTGTTAAGGCTAAAGCTGCCTGATAAACGTTTCCTAAATGGATGAAAGACAGAGACCTCTCAGCACTTAGTCTTGATTGAGAAATGAGACAAGTTCAAATGAAATAATCGGAGTGAAGCAAAAATCTGAATTGAATCAAGTGCTAAATTGGATGTTACAGTCTCTCAAATATTATACTTAGTTCTGGACCCAAAATTCTAAAAGAGACATTGACAAAGTAGGACTTCTCTAAAGGAAATTGATGAAAAATTTTGGTAAATGATTTTGAAATTATTTCATATGAGGAACATATGAAGGCGCTAGAGATGGCTAGCTCAAATTAGCTAGGGATGGGACATGAAAACTTTCTTCAAGTTTCTGAATTGCTGCCTTGTTTTCATGATGAAAAATGTTACCTACCTCCAGAGAACCAACGAACTCTTAGTGCAGATCGAGGCATATATTTTTCATTTGTTTTTGGTTTTGTTTGTTGTATGCTTTCTTTTGCAACATAGTTAATACAAAAATATGTTCTGCACGACTTCACATATATAATCAACATCATATTTCAAAGGGTTGAGGAGTGGGAAGACGAGAACTTAGATTTTAAATTTTTTTAAAAATGGATGTTTAAAAATTAAAATGCAATTGGAAAATATTTAATGATATATGTGTGTGTATATACAAACATATGTTTAAAATTTAATTACTGTCTTGGAAATGGGGTGGGGCACAGTATTCTGGTTAGCAGAATCCATCTGCATTGAATGATCATTGCCAATTTCATCTCAACAAAATGAACAATTGAAGCAGAAACGAGTAACCTCCTGAAGCAATGATTTCAATGGCATATATCACTAGAGGTGTCTGATCAGGAGCTGGAAAACTAATGACCACATGGTTACCATAAGATTGTAGAGGGATCTGATGCTCTAGAAGGGGTTGGGCTACTGAAACTCTGAGATCCCTTCTAACTCTTTGCCTCTGTCTTAAAGAAACCCAAGTTCCTTTTATAGCACCCATATCTCTACAGAAGGTCTTTCCTTACTTATCTTATTTTTAATGGTTTTAACAAGCACCCAGAATGACTTTGCATTTACTTTGTACAAAATTTATTTTTACTTACCTATTTCTACTCAGAATAATGTAAGTTCCTTGAAAGTAAACATTAAATTTGTTGCTTTTTGTCTTTGTCTTTCTAACATCTAGAAGGTAAAGAGCACACATGAGTGCTTAATGAACTATTGAATGGAAAGCTTGCTTCTTCCTGGGTATTTATTTAATAGTGAAGCCAATGGAGAAAACATGTTGTTCAGTTGTAACTGGCTCTTCTTGACCCTATTTGGGGTTTTTGGACAAAGATACTGGAATGGTCTGTTTTTTTCTTCTCCAGCCCATACAAGACTTAGGATCACAGCTAATAAATATCTGAAGCCAGAATTGAACTCACAATGAGGAGTATTCCTGTTTCTAAGAGCAGTGCTCTATCTATTATGCCACCCTGAGAGGAAACCTAGATATGAACTGTTGTCATTTGTTCTTCATTCTGAAAGAGCACCATGACAACAGGAAGGTGATACCATGATTTGAAAGTAAATTGAATTTAAGTGAGGGAGGGTTGTGCATGGTGACCTCCTTTACTTTCTCCTCCAGAGCCATCTGGAATGTAAACCTTAAATGCATTGTCCAATGGCCAGATATAGACCAAGAGGACTGGAGGTAGAATTCCTTGGCCTTTGTAAGTTAAGGTCTTTTTCAGGTCTCAATTAGACTGAGGCAACACCCATTCAGTGATTAAGGTTAGGTAAGAAATGAATCCAAAAAATTGGCCTTTTTTAACCTAAAAAAAAAAAAAAAATCAATGTGGCAGGAGAAGACCCTTAGACTTCCTGACAAAACAGAAACAATTGCTATTTACACTCATTAGTTGTTTTTGAATCCCCAAAAATGACCAAGCAAGACTTGGGCTAGGTGGGATCTCTTTTTGGACAATCAATAAGAACCAAAATGATTTGGGTTTAAGGCACCGTCCTTAAGAAAGAAATCTAGCCTGTAAATCCTACATATTTTGAGAAGTTTCAGTAAATTCTATTCAAGAAAACTCATATTTGCCTTTAAAAAGCTGCTTTATCAGGTGCTAGTGAGTCAGTTAATAGGTTTTCACTTAGGACTCTAAATGACCTAAAAATGACTAGATTTGGTCAGGATCCCTTCTTTGTCTAACTCCCTCAAATTAAAAAAAAAAAAAAAAAAAAAAACAAATGAGGCAATTGGAAAATCTTTTTTAATTATTTCCACAATCCAACAGTCCCCATTGTTTTGTGTAAGTCAACTATGACCTGGTCTGCCAAAGATTCCAAAGTGAACTTGTTTAGCCTTAAGGATGAAAGAACTCACGCTAATACAATAACCTTGTTCTTTATTCGGAAAAATGACCAGAACATTAGGATGGCCCTCTTGAATGTTTGTGTGAAAAAAATTAAAATAAAAACAAGTTTCATGTCTGGATGTTTCTTCCCACCCGCCATCCCCACCCCATACTGGGACTAAAACTTTTTTTTTTTTTCTCTTAAATTTCAGGAAGTGTCAAGCCCCTGACTTGTTACAATTTAATTTTGTGCTGCTAAGGCAATTACACTTCAATGAATGATGATTCCAACACATCTAAGTTTTCATTACTCTTTGCTTAATTTGTCAGTTAATGCCTTTGAGTTCTGCAGTTTCCCAGAAGTCTTAACTCGCTCTTAGAAAAGGAAAAAAAAAACCTGTCAAAAGAATCTCGGCCTCTGGATCCCTGATCCACCTCTCTCCAGCTCAGTTTCAAGAGTGTATTTCCTTTTCTTATTAGGAATATTAGAATTGACTCCCTCACTCAAGGCATTTGTTCCTCATCCAGGAACCCAATCTTGGAGGGGGAGGGTGGGAAGGCTGCAATGATTCCAGATTAGTGTTCTTTAACACAACAGCCTGGCCATAAATAGCAGAAATAACAGGTGATGCATAAAAGACTATATATCACGAGAGTATCCCACTCCATCACTGTTTCTTAGTGGTTTACGGTTACCTGATAAATGTAGGACTTTTTACATTCCTCTCCATGTCATGAACATCCATTATATTTACACATTTTATATTTCTCTAATATTTTTGCAATACATTTTCCTGAATCGGCTGATGACATTTAATAGAACATTTAAGACACAATGTAAAACCTTAAATGCATTTCTCTTCTTCCAAGGGCTGGGGATAGAGGGAGAGGGAAGACATGGAAAAATGTACCCAGAGATTGCATTTCAAATTAAAAAACTATGATTGTATACCCAGTCCCTTTGCTGCTTCTCTGCATATTACAACATAACTGAATGTTTCTTCTCAGGCAATACTGCAACATCAGTGCAAACAACAGGCATTTGTCCTTAGAAACCAGCAACAAATGATTAAAGAGTTAGTAATGAAAAGAAACCAAAACATCGTGTGAAAATGTAATAGTCCATGAAATTCTTATTGGGAGAAAGAGAATCTGCGGTAAATAAATATTAACCTAAATGCTATAGAAAACACAAAGCAAGTAAAGGGGGGAAAGTGTATTTTTAAGGCCAAAATATAGGTAAAAAATGCTGACGACTTAAGGAAAAGTCTATTTGCATACTGCAGGGCTCCATCTGCTGTGGAAAATATAAGCTGCAAGAATGATTTAATATTTAATAGAAGTAGTGGCCGTTGTTAATTATAATTTGCACATTTACAAATCAGCACTGATAGCAATACAAATTATGAAATATAAGGGTGTTATGTGGGATACTGGGGAAAATAAGATGACAGACAAAGTTAATGGGGTATCCCTAACAACAGCTCTGTCAGAACACATCAGAGAACTAATCCAGTTACAAAGAGCCTGCAATGGAAAATCTATTTAAAATATTAAAATGCTGTTTGGTAAAAGCTTTTTCATAGTGCATTTTATTTAAACAGTTGCTTATTGCTCATGGGTCATTAGCTGTACACCCAGATGCATTCTGCAAACTGCCAGTTGAAAGAATAGTAGAAATTAAATAAGAAATATATTTCTGCAGCACTTTTTTTCTCCCTGAAATATGGAAACAGTTTACTGCAGTCTCAGAGATGGGGGTAGGAAAAGAGAATGGAGTTACACAATGTACCCGGGAAACATCAAAATTCAACACCTGGATTTGCCCACATTGGGCCATAAAATCCATGCTAAGTTTTCCCTTCAGAACTAATCTCATTCACATTTCGACTTGGACGCTAATGGCAAAGATACAAATCGACTCGTATTTAGTAAGAAGACAGAAATTACCATTGATTTTTTCATTAATCTTCTATCTCACCTCACTTCTCTCATCATCATATAATATGGATTAGAGGTGGAAACATTTTATGCACAGTGCTTTAGTACTAACTTTTGTTCTCTAAATCATGGATCCAGCTAATTTGAGCCTGTGGGCTCCCTTCAATAGAATGGGTACCTCATCATGTTTCCAGAATCCTTCAATCTTTGCTGAATGGAAGGTATTTTTAATACACGATAAGGATACATTAAGGGCAGCTAGGTGGTGCAGTGGAAAGAGTGCCAGATTTAGAGTCAGGAAGACTCATTTTCATGAGTTTAAATCTTGCCTTAAACACTGCGACCCTGGACAAGTCCTTTAAGCCTATTTGCCTCAGTTTGCTCATCTGAAAAAAGTGAGAGAAGGAAATATTTGCCAAGAAAAATTCAAAAAGGAGTAACAAAGAGTTGGGTACCAATTGAAAAGTGGTCAAACAAGTTTTCACAACAAGAAAGGGAAAGGCTATAGATCTATTTTATTCTATCCTGGCCCAGCCACATCTGGAATATCACACACATCTGGATACCACATTTCATAAGTAACTATGTCCTTAATTAAGACAAGGATAAGCTGGTATATAGCCAGAAGAGAACTACCCGAAAGGAGAGGGAAATGAATCTGTACCACACAAAGATCAGTTAAAATAACTGAGGATGTTTCAAATGAAGAAGAAAAGATTTGGGAAGGACCCATAAGTGTCAAGTATATGAAAGACTGCCTGCTATGCTGCTGATGAAATAGGCTTGAATTAAATCAATACCTTGATTACAAAGGATAAAGCTAAGGGCAATGAAGGCATATGGTGAAATTTGAGGTCAAGAGAAAATTTTCCATGCTCCAAAGTGACTGACCCAAAAAGCTGACCTAAGGAGGAATGGGCTGTCCAAGGAAATTATGCAATGGAGGTAGAGACATAAGGATGGGGAAACAGGCATTCACAAAAAGATGAGTTAATCCCTTGCTGGATTGGTGGTAAATGTGATTCTTGCCTAGGTATGAGTTGGATTACATGGCTTCTGAAATCTTTTCCAATTCTAAGATTCTGTGGTATAGAACTTCATATTGTAATGGTGGTATAGGAATTTTGTCATATATTATATATAATATATAATACAAATTCTTCTTTTAAAGGGAACTTTTCAATAGAAAACACCTTCTTTCAATGCAAATTAATATTTTCTCTTCCATGTTATTGTCTTAGATGGTTGCCTGAGGAAACCAAACTTTCAGATACTTGACCAAGGCAAAGAAAGATCACACAGCTAGATGGTGCAATTCATAGAGGATTGGACCCTGAGTCAGGAAGATCTCAGTTCAAACCCTCTCAGACATTTACTTAGTTATATAATCCTAGGAAAGTTACCTCTTCTTGTTTCAGTTTTCTCATTTGTAAAAGAAGAATGATAATAGAACCTATCTTATAACAATGTTGTTATTGTTCTGTCATTAAGTCATGTTTGAGTCTTTGTGATTCCATTTGGTATTTTCTTGGCAAGAATACTGGAGTGGTTGGCCATTTCCTTCTCCAGCTCATTTTCTAAATGAGAACCTGAGGCAAGAGGGTTAAGTGACTTGACCAGAGTCATATAGCTAGTATCTTACCAAGATTTGAATTCAGGCCTTCCTGATACTAGTCCCAGGGCTTCATCCACCATACCATCTAGTCATCCCATAGGGTAAGGATTAAATTTAAATATTGGTCAGGCACTGTGTAAAACTAAAAGCACTGTATAAATCCTAGATAGTTATTGTTGCGACTCATGAAATACTTGGTAAGTGGTAGGAGTACAAATTTAGCAAAACAATATAGAGCATGAAAACATTTTTTAATTGTTTGGAGTATTTTAGACTGAGTTGAAGATTTGAAAAACTTTTAAATGAGGAGTTTTAACAAAAAGTGTTACACCAAAAACAAAAACAAAAAAAATCCCATAACCCCAAAATTCTTGTATTTATCTACCATTTTAATAACTCAATCATCGGTTGCCAGAATTTTATTGCAAGCCTTCCAGGGCACATTATTCCATTTGCACTAGTATCAAATAGTGACTGGAGATATTTGCATGAGCTGAGTACAGGAATTAGATAATATGAATTTAAGCTTCATGAAGTCAGTGATTAACAATCAATGGAACAGGATTTTTCCACAAAATGAGAACTTTAATGATAGATAGAAGTGGACCCTAAATAAGCTTCACCAGGACAATTAGATGAGAACTTTCTTTCCTCTTGAATAAATAAAAGGCATAGGATAATTATATTTAGAGTTGAAAGTGACCTTTAAGGTCAAATCCAATTTCCTCATGTTTTAAATAAGAGAACTGAGGCTCAAGGAGGTTACATGCATTCTTGCCCCGGGTCACATGGGAAACAAGTGAAAGGATTTGAACTCAGGGTTCATACCTACAAGTTCAACCTCTCTCCCATTATTAAATGGGAAATGATCTCATGAATGCATTATTCAACTGAATGTCTTATTTCATTAACTATGAAGAAAACACTCATTAAACAACTAGACAAATCCTGTTTCAATTGAACAGATTTAGTGAGAACTTGTAGACTTGGTCCTCATCTCTTCATCTGCTAAATGAGGATGGAATCCCACTTCCCCCAGAGTCATTGTAAGTACCAATTAATAACTGCTGAAAAGCACTCAGAAAATATGAAGAGCTTCATGAATTTTAAGGTGTGTGGTAGGCATAGAACAAAATGGTTTTTCAAAAAGCTAAATCACTTTACACTTTTGTTTTACCTCATTCATGATTTTCGTGGCTTAAAAAATGTGGAGGAGTCACCTTCCTAGTTCTGTTCCACAAAGAGTCAATAAAATACTTTGTGAATCTCTTTCTAGCTTGAACCATTTCAAATCCATTTCTAATACAGAGTAAGAATTAGTCATAAAATCCTCCAATCTTAGGGCAAGGAAGGAACTTGGAAGTCACTTAACTCATTTTTACATCCAGTCTGGAAATCTTTATCAACCACAGTCTTGAAAAATGGATGGGCAGACAATCTTCTACAAGGTGGAAAAATAGGTATAAAATACTGAACATTGAAGACCCGAATTCAACTGGACACTTACTAGCTCTTTCTGCTTCAGTAGAAAATTCTGGAAAATGGAGATCATAATAGTACCTTACCTCCAAGAGTTGTGAAGATAAAATGAGATAATGTTGTAAAGCATTTTGTAACTCTTATAATATACTATAAATGCTAGATAGTAGTAGTAGAAGTAGTAGTAGTAGTAGTAGTAGTAGTAGTAGTAGTAGTAGTAATAGTAGTAGAAGGAGGAGGAATAATAGTAGTAATAGTAGCACCAATAGTAAGAAAAGAAGAAGTGGAGGGGGAGGAGGAGGAGGAGGAGGAGCAGTAGTAGCAGCAGCAGTAGTAGTAGTAATAGTAGTAGTAGTAGTAGTAGTAGTAGCCACCCAATGGTAGGAATCCCATTATTCCATGGGCAAAATCTTTTGAACTATCTGGAACTATCTCCCAACAAATATTTTGTAGACAGATAGTGATGCTTTGTTTATTGCTATTCAGTCATGTCCAACTCTTTTTGACACTACTAAGAATTTTCTTGGAAAAGATACTTGAGTGATTTGCCATTTCTTTCCCCAGTTTGTTTTACAGGAAACTGAGGCAAACAGGGTCAAGTGATTTGCTCGAGGTCACATAGTCAATAAGTATCTGAGGCCAGATTTGAACTTAGGAAAATGAATCTTCCTACCTCCAGGACTGGCATTCCATCTATTATGCCACCTAACTACCTAATGATAATGCTATTCTTGAACAAAAGAGAGAAATCAGGTCTTGAGAACTATATTTTTATAAATTTAAGTCAGGTCTTAAACTAATAAAACTTCCGAACTCTTGTTGCTACATACATACACACACATGCATACCCACACAATTTTTTTTACATTTATTGTGGATATAGTTTGTATATACTTCTTTTTGTTTATATTAGTTTGAGGTGTCTTCCCCTATAAAGCAGAAGCTCTTTGAGGGTAGGATATATACATATATATATATATATATATAGATCTAGATCTATCTATCTATCTACCTATATCTATATATCTATATCTATATCTATTTATCTATCTATCTATCTATCTATCTATCTATCTATAAATTCTCAGTACCAAGGGAAGTGATTAGCACATAAAAGATACTTGATAAATTCTGAACTCCACTGATAAATACTCCTGCTAAGGAATCCTTATTGTAGCCTAAGACCTATATGTATTTCTTCTCTCTGGAAATCTCAGCCTTTAGCACCTGAGTGAGATTTGATCCTATTTCTTTTCTCCAATGCAGATCATAGATCTGATGCTGGAAGGGACTTTTGAGTCAATCAAGGTCAACCATACCCTTCATTTTCACAGAGAAAGAAAATAGAGTTCAGAAAAATTAAGTGATTTTCTTCCATATAGCACACAGGGGATAAATATTGGAAATGGAATTTGAATTAAGGTTCTCTGCCTCTCAAGCCAATGTATGTTCCATTATTCCATGTAGCCTCCTACAGAGGGATAACTCAAGTAGCCTTGTTGTAAGCTTATCTTTAATAACCATTGTTGAATGAGGGAACATACAGATATGATGAGATAAGGCAATTTGAGAAGAGCAAAGGACAGGATTAGATGGAGTCTGCAAAAGAAGGTCATTGATAAGTAGGGAGAGTCAAGGAAACCTTATTAGAGGCTCATCAGATTTAGAACTAAAAGAGGCTTTACAGCTCATCCAGTTCCAACCCCAGATTTGACAAGTGAGGACATGAGACTGAGACTGGCAAAGTAATTTGGCTTAAGGTCACATAGGGAGTAAAGAACAGGGCTGGAATTTGGAACCCAAGTCCTCTGGATCCAGTGATCTTTCTACTATACTACATCACATCAAGAGTACACAGCAACTGCATTAGGCTTTAAAAGGTGAATAGGAATTCTTCAGTCAAAGTATGGGGTAAAAGACATTTCAGGCATAAGAAACTGTATGAGAAAGTATATGGAAGTGGAAGAGTGCCAGCTAGGTTTGAAATTCAGAAAGCAGGATGGTTTGTCTATAGAGTTAAGTACATCATGGTGAGAAATAAAATGAAGTAAGGCTGGAAATATGTGATGGTATCAGATTATAGCAGACCTTAGTTGTCAAGTTAAGGAATTTCAAATTTATTCAAATAATCAAGAGGGAACCATTGATGATATTCAATGGAAAAGGAATAGGAAAAAACATGCAAGATATTTTAATAAGGAAGATGATGCTGTCAGTAATATGGAGGCATAGAAAGGGGAAGGAGAGGCAATAAATCTCGTGAGTAAGGTATGGTGATAATTCAGAGAGGCAATACTTAAGGCTGGCATTAATACTGATGCTGAGAAAATGGAAAGAGATGAATTAGGTACAAGAGATGTGGTAAAAGTAGAACCGATGGTTCTTGGTTAATTTTTGAGAAGGAAGAAGAAAGAATAAAAGATAACCACAAGGTTTCAAACACAGGCTTTTGGGAACATGGTGGTGCCATTGATAGGAAGAGGCAGGTTGAGGGGCAAGATAATAAACATAGCTTGGGACACGCTGAGTTTTGAGGTAGAAATAGCTTGTAGGTGGTTAGTATGCCAGTCTGGAGAACAAGAGAAAAGTCAGGCCTGGGGACAGATTTAGAAGTCATCTGTTTAGAAGTATAATAAAAATAAATTCCTAGAGAGGACTGTTAGTTTGATTTTTATTTTGGGTTTTCAATGGCACTTTGCAATCGGTTGGTGCTTAATATTTAGGGCAATTATGTGGTAAAGTATTTAGAGTGCCTGTCATGAAGTCTGGAAGATTCATCTTTTAAAATTTAAATCTGATACTTTTACTTACTAAACTATGTGACCTCTCACTTAATCCTGTTTGCCTCAGTTTCCTTATTTGTAGTATCTTTTCTAAGAAAGCTCCAAATGGGGTCACAAAAAGTGGGGCATGTCTAATAACAACTGAATAACAACAATGTGGTAATTGTTTGGAAATTTATGCAATTTAATTTTTAGATTTAACCTGAGCAAGTCATCTAAACCTGTTTCTCAGTTTCCTCAACTATAAAATGAGCTATAGAAGAAAATGGCAAACGACTCCAGTAGCTCTGCCAAGAAAATCCTATATGGAATCAAGAAGAACGGGACACAATTTAACAACTGAACATCAACAATATGGTAATTTTTGAAAAACTTGTGCAATTTACTTTTTTGGACCTAGAGGCAAGACTAAATTGTACACTTTTTTAATCCAAATATATTATTGGTACATGGAAATTCTGGTGAGAAAATTTTCTGCTAATAAATATCAACAGGATTCTCTTAACTTACAGTTTACAGTTTAAAAGTTAAAAAAACTTTTTAAAGTTTTTTTTAATTTAAAAGAACTTTTTGAGGCTTTGAGAGAGTAAATGAATGTCTAGAAGAATGTCTTGTCTTTGTATTATATTGCACTGAATTGCACTGAATTACATTTTATTATCGTGGGTTGTATTTATTGGGTTGTGTTATGTTTTTATTCATGAGTATTACATTTTTGAAAGATCACTGACAAACTGAAATGAATCAACAGAAGAGTGAGAGATAGCATGAAAGAACTTGAAAACTGCCACATGAAGAAGCATAGGTTAAAGATCTTTAACTTAGATAACAGCTTTGGTGGAGGGAGGGAAAGGGAATCAGTAGAGCTATTATCAAGTATTTGTAGGTCTGTAAAATATTAGAAGAACTGGCATTGTTCTTTTCAAAGGGTAGAACTAAAGTTCAAAGGTAGAAGCTATCAAGAGGCAGATTTGGGTTTGTCATTGAATGGAAGAAAAATTCAATGGCCCAAAAATATAATGGCATGGCAAGGAGAGATAAAAGGAACACTTGGGGTTTTTGAAGAAGAAACTCTTGGTCATGTACAGGCTGGACTCAATGATCTCTTAGATCCTTTCAATCTCATATTTTGTGATTCCAACTTCTGGGCACTGTAAAGTATTTTTGGCTTATTCGTTTTAATATTTTGATTTATTATTTATTTTTTCACATTCCTTTCTTTTTCAATTTGTGCTCCAAGTTCTCTCTTTCTCTTTCTCCCACCTCCTCCCCAACCACTGAGAATGCAAGCAATATGATATCAATTATAAATGTGAAATCATGCAAAATTTAGTTCCAGATTAGCCATATTTTTAAGTGAGAAAATTATAGTTCAATTTGCTCTCAGAATTCATCACTTCTGTCTCTCGAGATAGCATTTTTTCATCATGTGTCCTTTGGAATTATATTGAATCAGTATATTAATTAGAATAGCCAAGTTTCTTTTTTAACAGTTGATCATCATTACAATATTGCTTTTGCTGTGCACCGTGATCTCCTGGTTCTTTTCAATTCACTTTGCATCCATTCATATAGGTCTTGACATGTTTTTCTGCAACCACTTTGGTCATTTGTTCTTATAATACTCCCTCACAAACATGTGTCACAACTTGTTCAGCGATTCCCCAGTTGATGACCATCCCCTTGATTTCCAATTCTTTGCCATCACAAAATTTGATATAAATATTTTTGTACATATAGTTTCTTTTCTCTTCTTTTTTTATTTTATTTTATTTTTTTGTTATGCAGACTTAGTAGTGATATTGCTGGGTCAAAGGATTACAGTTTTACAGACCTTTGGCAAAGTTCCAAATTGCTCCTCAGAATTATTGAATCATTTCACCATTCCACTAGCAATTCATTAGTGTACCTCCTTCCCCTTCCTCTTCTCCAGCATATAAGTTGATATCTCATAGTTGTTCTGATTTGCATTTTTCTAATCAATAGTGATTTGGTGAATTTATTCATATGAATTTAGATAACTTTGATTTCTTCTTCTGAAATGGGTATTGGGTCAGGTGAGTAGGTGGACTATGTTGGCAATAAAAGCCCAGAAGGAAATAAAATCAGCTCAAATTCCAACCTTCTTCAATGTCCTCCATTACTAGTCAGTGTCTTATCCACTCTGATGACTTTCCATTTACTCTATTTTAAGGTACCTACTTACACTGTGTCACTGTCTCAAAGAATAGAGTGTGAATTCCTTGAGGACTGGGCAAGTTGGAGGATTTTTTGTTTTTTGTTTTTTTTCCCTTTTTTTGTATCCTTAGTATTTATCATATTGCCTAAAGCATTGTAAGAACTTAATAAATGCTTGTCAACTTATAGAATTACTGAATACTAACAGAATATTTCCAGTGGCATTTAGTTGCTGATACACAGGAAAACAAGAAGTTTATGGATGGTGGGCATCCCTTAGGCCAGTTGACTACCAAGTTCTAAACAATAAAAAGGAAAACATGGGGGGAAAGTCCCACTTATTGACAAAGTGAGTAATGAATAACTCAGTAGTAGAATTAAGCATGGGAAGTAAGATCAACAAAGGAAAGGAGAGGAATGAATAAAGCTAAATAATTATTCAGGTATTGGAGTTGACACCACTAATACACAAAAAGTCAACATAAAAACCAAGGCTATTGTGTGCTCTGAAGGACACTGAACAACTAGGGAGAGTTCAAGGGAGGTCAACCAAGGTGAGAAAGATGGCAACATCATAAATCTAGAACCACAAGGTAGCTCAGATTTAGTTATGATTGGACTCACGTCCAACCTTCTCTTTTTACATTTTGTGAAGCTAAGAGTTTGAGAAATCAAACAATTTCCCAGCAACTCGCGTGGTGCCTGTTGCATAACTGTTGCTTTAAATAGCTTGCTTGATCACCCAAGGCCATCCAAGTAGGAGTAAAGTGGTCACAAAGCATTTATAAAATGTTTACTTTGTGCTGACACTGTTTTAAGTAGGAACTGGAAAGATCTAAATTCAAAAATTCAAACCCTTGCTTATGAATCCAAATCCATTACATTTCTACCATGACACATTATCTCTAGATATGGGAGAGAACTAGAGTCCATCCCATCCCAGGATTGGGTAAAGAAAGTGGGGGTGTTTATATCAGAGAGGAGAAGATCCAAGAGTAGAATAGGGTCACATTCTAGCTGCCCAGAAAGGTTCTTCTCATCCTCAGAGAACATTATTAGGAACAGTAAATAAGACAATAAGTAAAATATTCATAAGAACTGAAGACAAAGTGGAAAAATTGCCTTGAAAAGTATTGGATTCTCCCTTATTAGATGTGTTCAAGCAAAGGTTGTCATGTTCACTGATCAGGGATATTGGAGAGGGAATTCTTATTCACTCATAGGTTGGTTTGAGCCCAGAATTGACCCTTGAGATACCTTCCACTCTGATTTGAGCAGGTGATATAGTCATGGAAACAATGGCAGATCATCCAAATAGGGGCAGATTTTTCATTTACTTCAAGACTGGCTATTGTAAACCTACCTAAAACACAACTCCATAGGTTATTAGCAAAATCATTTCAGCTGACACAATTTATATTTATAACCCACACTAAAACCTCCAGGTCATACCCTTCTGCTATGCTGAAAATATGCTAAGAGCTTGCCTCCCAAGAGAAGCCATTGTTAGGAGGTAAGTTAATGCTTGGGCAAACCATAAATCTAATTCAGGGCAGGATGATTGCCCCAGTAGGCAGAAGGAAGTACCTTAAAATGAGGGCAGAACCCAACAATCTCATGGCAGTGAATATGAAGTGAAGGGTGCAGCTAATATGCAGTCAATGGTAAATCAGTCTGAATACCAAGCATTAAAAATCATCAGATAGCCAAACCATCAGATAGCCGCACCATGTGTGGGGGTGGGAGAAGTCAATTGCTCGAAGCATTCATGGGTCTAAACACTAGGCCACTATTGAGTAATTGGAACTCAAAAGTATATTATTAAAGCAGTAATAAAATATGCCTCGCTTGTTATTGTGGTCGGCTGATTTTGTCTAAGTTACTGTTCCCTAGGCATTGCAGGATACCATAAAGTAAATAAGTGGGATTACAAAATTGCTTTGTAAGTATAAGTACAGAATACAATCCTGTTATATTGTTAAGTATAAGCACTGAGTGCCATACACTATTTATAACTTTTGGGAGGGGCTGGTAGGGTGGGAAGGGCTGCATTCCTATTCAAACCAAGGGAATGTAAATCCATCCCTCCATGCCTACTAAAGAATATAGTGTATTATGCCAGGTGAGAATCTGATCCCTCAAAATCTGTATCCCGGTCCCAATTCCCAACCTCCACTGAGAGTCAGACACCCATAGTAGCCAACGCCCAAGGCTCAGTGTGAAGTGCAAAAAACAACCACTATGAAATCAATGAATTGTTTAGGATCATCCAGAGAAAAAGAGAATTCTTCCGAGTTCTAACTGAATGAAAATTCAGTTTCAGAAACATGGGATTAGAGCAACCTGCCAAACAGCTTTCATCTGTGGTTCCAAGAAGCTGTAGCTTGCACACTGTCCACACCCCAGCAAACCATCACAACAGATGAGCTAAACTAGGTTAAGAGTAATGGACAGGCCTCCAACTCATCAGTAAGAAAGGGCAGGAGTCTACCCCAAACACATGAAGACATTCCCATGGCAGAATGCGTTTATGAGAATAATCTGTTTCAAAGGTTATTGAAGGCATCTGAAGCAGGCTCTGTAGAGTACTTCAGAACAGAGAAGACACCAAGACATGAACTTTAGACATCACCACACATCTTGACTATTGTCCTGACACCTCTACTCTCACAGAAGTAAAATTCTATTGGAAGCTCCGAAAAACTAATGAAACCCCCTATAGTTCAAAAAGATGTTATGCTATTATATCATTTTTCCAAATTGATAAAGTTTGGTAAGATAGTTATAAAGTCACTGTATGGATCTCAAAAGGAATACCAAATATTATATAAGCATATGTTATATCTCTATTATCTAAGAGAAGGAGAAACATAGAAACAAAGAACATGGCGCAGTAGATAGAGATCTGACCTTGGAAACATGGGTTTGAGTCCTGATTCTTTCATATATTGGCTATTCCACTGACTCTCAGTGCCTCAAACAATTCAAAGGAGTTTCTACACCAATAGTTCCCCACAGCAATACAATCACAGGTCTGGTTATATGTGTGTATACATATATTTACATGGACACACATATACACATTGAGAGGAGCAATTTTCTCACATCACCTTACTATGAATTCCCCATTTCAACACATCCAGGCTAATGTGTGTGAGATATATAGATATAGATATGTATATATGCCTGTATGTATATGTATAGGTATATATGGATATATGAGTATATATATGCATGTGGATATGTGGATATAGACATACACACATATGTGTGTGTATATATGCGTATCTATCTATCTATCTATACAAATATACATATAGGCAGTTAGATGATCCAGTAGATACAGTGCCATGGCTGGAATCAGGAAGACCTAAGTTCAAATGTTGCCTCATACTCTTACTTACTAGCTATGTGATCCTAGACAAGTCATTTATTCCTGGGTCTTTTTTTTTTTTTTTTTTTTTTTGCCTCAGTTTCTTTACCAACAAAAGGAGCTAGAAAAGGAAATAATAAACCACTCCAGTACCTCTGCCAAGAAAGCCATTAATGGGGTCACAAAAAGTCAGACATGAATCAATAACAACATATATTTAGATACATGCATGTAAATGTATATACATTCACATGTGTATGTCCATGAACAGAGTTCTGAGCCTACGCTACACAACATACAGAATGAAGACAAGTCTTTTGATACTTGATGAAAGGAGATGAAACAAACCAATATTATTATAACATTTTCATGGGTATACTTGAAAAATCCTGGTATGTTAGTGTGGGTGCTGCCCTTACATATGCAGATCTCAACCCTCTCAAGCTTTAGCAGACCAAGATCTTAGATCCTATTCATCTAATTGAATAAGCAGTTTCATGAGGTGGGGGAAATGAGATGTGGGTTGTTCACCTGATGACCAATTTGCTTTGTATTCACTTATATGTTCACATGCTATTTCTTCCCAAATGAATGTAGTATTCTTGCAGATGGATTATTTCTGGTTTTGGTTTTGTATCATATTTGTGTCTTAAGAGTCCAGCATAGCAACTTGGACACAGCAAATGCATAAGAAATATGAAATAGAGTGAAGAGATGAGTCTCTTCAAACTTAATTAATCTCATGTTCAGACGACAAAGCAGCATTGGGGCAATTTTCGGAAAACCTTCTCAACTTCATAGGTCTTACCAGAGATTTCACTCCATTAATATTTAAATTATCCAATGTCCCTCAACTACTACAATATGCATCTTTTTCATTCCTCTAACTCTTTCTTCAAGAGAGAGTTCATGTCACCATTTTCATATAAATCTTTACTTGCTCTCCCTCAGATTGAATCAGATGAAAATATGTTCTTCCTCCTTGAATTTTCTTGGGACATTTGTCTAAATTATTCTTTTCCATCTCTGTATTTTATTAAACTTATAATGTGTGTTCCCCCCACCCTTGCTCTTGAGCCCCGACAGTAAATTGCAACTCCCTAAAAAACAAGGATGTTCTTTATTTCTTTGTTTGTTTAATTTCAGCATTTAGAGCTGTCCTTTTATATAAAGATGGATCATAATGGTACAGCAGGAAGAATTTTGCATTTGTAACAATAAATTGACTTGACTGTTCAGTTATATTTCAATTGACTATAACTCTTCTTGAGCTTATTTTGGATCTCTTTTTCCTTATTTAATAGTTTAGTCTTTTTCAATTACATGTAAAAACAATTTTAACTTTTAAAAAAAATTGAATTCCAAATTCTCTCTCTCCTTCACCCTCCCCCCCCCATTGAGAAGGCAAGCATTTTGATGTAGGTTATATGTGTCTGATCACAGAAAACACATTTCTAGGTCAGTCATTCTGTGAAAGAAAATACAGACCCCCCCAAAAGGAGAAAAAAACATGAAAATAAAAAGCATTTTCGATCTGCATTCAGGTTTTACCAGTTCTTTCTTTGGATATTGACAGCACCTTTCATCATAAGCCCCACAGAATACAGTTGTATTGTTGAAAATATTTAAGTTGATACATCATCATGTAATATTGCTGTTACTGTGTACAGTGTTCTGGCTCTGCTTATTTAATTTTGTATCAGTTCATGTAAGTCTTTTCATGTTCTTCTGAGAGTATTCTGCTCATCATGTTTTAAAGCACAATAGAATCCCACCACAACCATACACAACTTGTTCTTTCATTCCCTATTGCTAGAAATCCCCTCAATTTCCAGTTTCTTTCACCACTAAAAGAACTGCTATAAATATTTTTGTACACATAGGTTCTTTTCCGTTTTTAAAATTTCTTTGGGATGTAGACCTATTAGTGGTATTGCTTGGACAAAGGGAATACATGGTGTTATAACTCTTTGGGTATAGTTCCAAATGTTTCCAAAATGGTTAAATCAGTATACAAAATCAGCATGAGTACATTAGTGTTTTAATTTTCCCATATCCCCTCCAAAATTTGTTGGTTTCTTTTCTGTCTTGTTAATCAATCTGAGAGGTATGAAGTAATAGATCAAAGTTGTTTTAATTTGTATTTCTTTCATCAATAGTGATTTAGAGCATTTTTATGTGATCATAAATATCTGATTACTTTGAAAACTTTCTGTTCATATCTTTTGACCATTTTTTCAATTGAGATGTGGTTCTTATTTCTATAAACTTGACTTTTCTCTTTTTTATTTTCCGGAAATAAAGTCTTTATCAGATACACTGTATTTTTTTTTCAATAGGGGTTTTGTTGGTTTTTCACTTCCTTCTCCAATCATTTTACAGATAAAGGAAACTGATGCAAACAGGAATAAGTGACTTGACCAGGGTCCTACATCTGTAAGTGTCTGAGGCCAGACTATAGTGTCACCAAGCTTCTTTGTAGCAAGAAGACCTGGTTATTTACTGCCTCTGTAACCTTCAGTCAGTATCTATAACTCTGAGCCTCAGGTACCATTTATAAAATGAGAGATTTGTACTAGATGACCTCACAGATCCCTTTCAGCCGTAAAACTAGGAGCCCAGGAGTCAATAACACAAAAGTCATTTCCAACTATAAATCTATGATACTACATGTTTGTTAAACTGAACTGAATTATTTTTAAAAGACTTTCATTTCTCATATTGTGCTTTTACCAAAAGATGGGGCCAAATGTTGGGATTCTTTCTGAAAGAGATGATTTAGAGCTTAAATCTTTCTGTATTAATTTAAATGTTCTATCCCAGCTTACCATCCTATCTCTAGAGATAATGTGAGCCACAAACAGTAAAATCTGAAACAATTTAAAAAGAGAAGAGAAATTAGTTGCCTGCTTAGCCATGATCCTGGGCCAGTCACTCATTCTCACTGTAATCACTGTGGTCCTATAAACATGTGACACCTACCTCCACAGCAGGGTTGCCATAAAGGGTTACAACTGAGATAATGTTTGAGAAATGCCCACAACTGCTAGGCACAAAGGTAGCCCCAAAGGCAGGCAATTGCATAAACAAATGCAATCAGTCCTTGCTCCAATGCTCAAGATCACCTTTTGGAGCAAGATTCAATAAAAAGCGGTCCTTGTTCCACTCCTGAAAAAAATATTAACACACAGTGAAATGCCACCGTTTAGCGGAATTAACAGACTGTTCCTTAACATACCTCAACAGCATAATCAGGACAATTATGCCCCATTATCCTGCTTTCCCTCAAGCTGTTCTCTGCCTAAAAGCTCTTCAAGCTTTACTATTCTAAAGCTGAATATGAGCCATCAATTCTCCTTCTGCAACACTCCCCACCACCCCAGCTAGATGAGATCCTCAAAGCAGGAGTTAGCTACACAGCACATCATCCACCACTCCCACCCAATCCATTATTACAACTCATAGGAGTTGCCACCACCAACTGGACAATGCTCCTGGGGAATTAATTTACAGATGCAACAAGGTCTGTATGGTTCATTTTTACTTTTTCTTCATTCTGCCCTCATTCTATTAATTTCAAACCTTCCTCCCAAATCCATGCCTTCACATCAAGCCATTCCCCTTGTCCATAGTTTTTACTCTTAACTTTTGTTTCCTGCCTTCACTAGATTCCTTCAAAATTCAGCTCAAATCTCATTCTCTATGGGGGGTCTTTCTGAGTTCCCTTAACAGCTAGTTCTTTCCTTTGAAATTACTACCCATTTTCACGGCATATATTCTTTTTGTTGTAGTTCTTCAGTTATTTCAGTAATGTCTGACTCTTTGTTTGGAATTTTCTTGGCAAAGATGCTGGAGTCATTTATCATTTTCTTCTTCAGTTCACTTGACAAATAAGGAAACTGATGCAAACAGGATTAAATGATTTGCCCAGGGTGTTTGAGACTGGACTTGAACTCATGAAGATGTCTTCCTGGTTTCAAGTTCCGTACTCTATCCATTGTACCACATAGTTCACCCCATATAATTTATTCCTTTATTTATTTGCATAGTCTCCCTTATGGAATATAAATTCCTCAAGGGCAAATACTTTTTCCCCCCTTCATATCCCCATCAGTTCTGCAAAGAGAGTTTCAGTGATTTGATCAGGATCACAAAAACAATGTCTCACACCAATGGGCCTGGGTACTGCTGACAACTAGAGCCTAATGGTGAATGTGTAGTCAGGAATACCTGCATTCTAATGCAGCCTCAGACACTAATAACTCTGTCAACCTGGCCAAATTACAAAATCTTCTGTCTGTCTCAGTTTCCTCAACTGTAAAAGGGGATAAAAATAGCACCCACCTCCTAGGGTTGGTTTGAGGATCAAATGAGAAGATATTTGTAAAGTGCTTAACACAGGAACTTAACAATTATTCTCTTTTTCTTTTCTTTTTTCTTCCTTCCTTCCTTCCTTCCTTCCTTCCTTCCTTCCTTCCTTCCTTCCTTCCTTCCTTCCTTCCTTCCTTCCTTCATTCTATCCTTGCTTCTTTCCTTTATTTTAATAGGCTCTTTTTATCATTCATATTAATTTTATAATTTTTCTGTAAAGTTCTACAAAGTTGGTTATATATTTATCCTGAAGATGAAGATAAACTATTAGAAAATGATTTCTGAAAGTTCTTTGTGAGAAATAAAGTCTTTTCATAGCCTCTATTATGAGACATTTTTTGAGAATGCTTTGTGGTTTGCAAAATGTTAACACATTTAATCCTTATACAACCATATGAAGTACATATGAGCATTATCTCCCTCTTATAGATGAGGAAACTGAGGTTTAAAAAGTCCAAGTGACTTTTACTGAGTGGTATCCTTCATTCTCAAAGATAGCCAATGACATCACAGGATGATGTCTTATCTTGAATGTGAATTGGATTTAAGTGAACAGAATGGAATAAAATCATCAGTTTCTCTCTTCCATAGATTTCTAAGTCCAGTATTGTTAATGACCCAGGATGCAGTGGATGACCTTAGCTTCTTCAATGTCTGACTTAGTTTTAAGCTCTCCACAGGGCCTGCTTCAGCTGCCATCCTGGCCTTTGGAACAAATCATTCTCATCTGTCCGTTCTGCCAGTGGACTTCACATTCTTGGGTAGACATCTTCCTGATTCACCATTTGAGACTCCTCAGTTACCAGAAACCTAGTTTAGCCCATCTACTGAAACAGTGGTCACTATGCTTATTACAGTTTCTTGGAGCCATAGGTGAGAGCTGGGTGAAAGGTGAACACCAAAGATGAATTAGCAGTCCCAAGGTAGGCTTGATAAGCCCTGTGCCAGAAGTGCTAGTCTTCTCTGAATACCCCATGTACTCCATTAATCCATAGCTGGTAAAGATCTGAGATAGGATTTGAATTCCATGTCCAGAACTCTAACCACTGGGTTAGCTACAATTATAGAATCTCAAAACTGGAAGAGACTGCAGAGGTCACATTCTACTACCCCTCCATACTGAATAGATGAATCCATTCCAAAACAACTTGTGTTCATATTTTTCCAGTGATGGATCACACACACACACACACACACACACACACACACACACACAGACACAATCAGCCATTTATCTCTCTAACTGGTGATGTCTTGTTTTTATATTAAGCAAAAATCTACCTCTTATAGATAGAATAGAATAGAATAGAAACTTGTAGTTTCTATTTACTGATCTCAGCAGTGCCTTCCTGAGCAAAGCAAAATCTGTTTTTAAAGCCTTTTTCTCAATGAAAACCTTTCAGATATTTAAGAATAGTGATCTACGCGATTCTGGATGATAACCTTTGGATTTGCTACAAACAACACGTCCTTTCCAAATTACAGTCCCTAATATTGGGTGCAATACTTCAAATGTTGTATGACTCAGGCGTAGTATAATGTTCAGTATTCTTCAGGGGGAAAAAGTAATTACACTGTCACGCACAACACGTATTTGCAAAATCGAAGACACAAAGTAAAAAGGCCAAAAAATCTTCTTTTCCAAAAGTGAATGACAAAAGAAAGTAATTGTTGTATTTCCTAATAAATGACCTACATGAATCATTTTGATTTTCCCATTCTTTTTTGCTCTCAACTCCTGGGTTCATACATAACTGTATGTCAATATTTCTGAAACAGATGTTTCCTGTCTTATATTCAGTGATGTCTCACATCTTACATGTTCTCAAAGGAGCCTATATTTCATTTAAACAATGATACTTGGATATCCCACCCACCCCCATCACCGTAACAGAATGAGCCATGCCAGCAATCTCACCTTAAGAATCCTATCCTTGGACCCTACCATCTTCCTTAGGCCAAAAAGTGAATACTGTTCATTCTTACCTCAAACTCTTATATCAGCAAATACAGGCTAGAAATCTCTGAAGAATAAACTCTTTCCAAATGTCTGATGTTGTTTGGGTTGTGGCCCAGCTACAAATTCCAGAAAAACAACAAGCTTTTCCGTTCACTATTTCTATTATTTTGTATTCCAACTGGGCCCAAAGGCCCAGTAAACAGAGGCACTGATCAAAATGAATAACAATGACATAGGTGAGTTGAGTGTTCTGAATCCTGAAAATGTTAGCTCTAGAATGCAAGAAGACCACAAGAGTCCAATTCTCTGACTTTAGTAGGGCCATTAAGGGACAGTTTAATGGGAAGGCCTGCTCATATCATGTGCTATCAAGGTCAAGACTAAACTATCCCCAACTTTCTTTATAACTCATTATTGCATGTAGCCATCATCTCCAACTATATTGAACTTGATGGTCCAAGTTTCAAATTCAATGATTCTTTGTAATTTAACTATAAGGAATCAACAATCATTCTAACTATACTGATCTAGTATAATACAGACCCCTTTCTGCTTTTTTTTTTTTTAATATGACTGAAGAATCAGAAAGGGGGGTATATAGGACCAAAAGCCATTTTGTGTTTTTGTCCATTTCCAAATATTTTAATGATGTCCAAGTTTCTCGTGATAAACCTCTCTATGTTTTATATTCTTTGATCAATATACAAGTAGTCTTATGGGGTAGGGGCTTTATTTGATGACTTTCTGGCTTGGGTAAGAGGACCTTTACTATTTACAATCCAAAGGCATAAACTCAGAACCCAAAGTCAGTGCCAAGACATAAAATTTAAGTGAAATCCACAAGAGCTTGAAAGAAATCTTCTAGACCAGCAGCTCATTGAATTAGTCCATTATGTATATCTTAGACAACATTTTGAGTCCAAAAATAGATAGTATGAATCTATTATGTTGAGTCACATTTGAAAACTGTATCACTTTCAGTGACCCTTAGATACTTACTAACTGTATGATGTAGGGTAGATCATTTAACCTCTATCTGACTCAACTTTCTCCATTGTAAAAGAAGGGTAATAATAGCATCTTATTCTCAAGGTAGTTATAAGGATCAAATGCGATTATAATTATTAATAACTTTAGTATTTTGCCTGGCATACAGTGTTTCATAAATGTTTGTTTCCTTGGTGTTCTCTCATATTATATCCACTGCTTGAAAATTCCTATGTCTTTAATAATGTTATTGTTCTTATATGGCAGAATCATACCAAGATAAACTCTGTATAGATATAAAACTACAGTGTAAAAGGTCTTATCATAAACCAGTTAGAGAAACCAGGAAGGAAACAACTTTTACAATTATGTATAGTGGAAGAATTCATGACAAAATAAAAGGATAAAGAAGATCACAAACGATAAAATAGACAACTTTGATAACATAAACAATTTTTCATAAATAAAATCAATGTAGGTTAAAATGCAAAAGCATAAAATTAACTGTGGAAATTCCTTTACAGCAAGTTTCTCAGATAAAAATTACATATGCCATGTATATATAAGGATCTGCTTCAAATATATAAGAAAAGTAATTTCCCAATGGATCAATAAATGGTTAAAGAATATTTGTAGTCTGTTCTTAAAGGAAGAAATCCACATGACTAATAACTGGATCTGAAGTTTGGAAGACCCAGTTTCAAATCCTACCTCAGATAAGAAGCTGTATGACCTTAGGCAAGTCAATGAATCTCTCCTGATCTTAATTTCTTATCTATAAAATAAGGAGATTTATAAAATGACCTCTAAAGTTTCCTCCAGCTAGAAATCTATGCTCTTATGCTATGATTAACATACAATGAATTGGAATTGTTGGGGTGGATCATCAATCAGTATTAGGCTCCTTCTGAATGTTGTTATAGGAAGAAGAGCAAGAAATGAATGAGAATTCTTTGTTTCTCAAGATCAGTCATAGATATTTTCTTGACAATTATATCTAAACAAAATCTTCTCTATCCTTTCTGGTATGCTTTAGTCAACATGGGATCCTGATAATTGCTAACCTCTGTCTTTTTATGATAGTGAAAGAGACTTTCTGACCAGTTTTGTCCTGACATGCTCTGCTATATTTAAAAAAATGTCTGAAGGAGCCAAATTCACTGGGACAGTGATATCATGTCTTTCAGTCTAGAAGTCTTCTAAGTCTCATTCAGGATGCAATTTTAAATCCTTAGAGTAGATAAATTATAAACTCCATGAAGGTAGAAATTATTTGAATTTATCTTCATAAATCTAATCCAGTACCTAACACACAGTAGGCACTTTATAAATACTCATTGGTTGAATAATGGAGAATGTTTCCAGCACCAAAATGGCCGTTGAGTAATTTGAATCATTGCTCTCAAGTTTATGGTTCTAAAGATAGCATGTTTATAATCCCCTTACCAGTTCTCCTTTCTTCTAGATAGTGCAAGACATTTTCATTATTTGAATAGTCCAAGATATTCTTATTGATATAACCCCATTTTGAAGAGTACATATGCTGATCTTCATTCACAGTATAAGTGAAGAAACTAAGTTCCAGAATGGTTGTTTTTTCAGGGTCACTCAGAAGCAAAGAGAGGGCTACAGGCTGGATCACCCAGTTCCCAGTTCAGCATTTTTCCCAGTGGGTTATAGTGTACATTCAGTCTGAAAAAAGCAATAATAAGCAACTAGTGACATGTTATTCTCAAGTGAAGAGAAAACAACAGTATTCCCAGACAAGGGACTCACATCTTATGAACACTCTGTTGGGTTCATTCTCTCCTCATCTAATCACTTCTCCTTTTTCCCTCAAAGACATACAATTTTAAGTCACAGTCTCTCTCTCTCTCTCTCTCTCTCTCTCTCTCTCTCTCTCTCTCTCTCTCTCTCTCTCTCTCTCTCTCTCTCTCTCTCTCTCTCTCTCTCTCTCTCTCTCTCTCTCTCTCTCTCTCTCTCTCTCCCTCCCTCCCTCCCTCCCTCCCTCCCTCCTCCCTCTCTCTCTCTCTCTCTCTCTCTCTCTCTCTCTCTCTCTCTCTCTCCCTCTCTCCTCTCCCTCTCTCCTCCTTCTCTCCTTCTCTCCCTCTCTCCCTCTCTCCCTCTCTCCCTCTCCCTCTCCCTCTTCTCTTTCCTCCTCTTCCTAATTATCTTCTCTCTCTGTTCTCTCCCCCCCTTCCCTACTTATGTCTCCCTTCCCATTTCCTTTCCTCCAATATTTATCTCCTCCAGCCTTGGGGACAGAGAGATCCAAGAGTTCAAATCATGGACAAGAATATTCCATTAATTAGCTAATTTACTACTAAAATGTATTTGTTCTCATGCTCTGGGAAAATATTTATAATGTATATTATAAAGAGAGGCTACAAGAAGCTGCTGACCTGAGAAACATCTGCCATAATTTCACCTGACCTTGCACATTTTAGAAGGGATTTTTTTTTTTAGAATGGAACAAATTTTCCACTTACACATTTAGATTGGAGGCAAATATCTGATATAAGTTCTTATTTTATGGGGAAATGAAGTGGCCAATATTTAAGAAAGAACAAGGCTGAGACTGAACAGGATGTAAATGTAAATGGTCAGATATACATACCTACCCTATATACGGGAATAAGGAATTACAGATGTATTAAAGAATCACATATGTATCGTAAAACAATATCATTGTCAGAAAGCACTTGTTGCTTGCTCAGGACTTCTGGCAATTCCATATTACACACAGAGATACACACACACAAATATATTCTTCTGCTGACGCTGGAAGGCTATGCATTTTATAACTCTGCAATGAAGGAAGAATGAAATTTAGGAGTGATTCCACAGCTAATGGAGAGCCCCGTGATGGACACAAGTAAATTCCTATTTCAAGTTATGATTTATGTATGCATAAACCCCAAGAAATTGCATCAAAGATCCACAAATGTGAACATATGGAGTATCAATGATTTTGTCACAAACTGTGAGCAGTCACTTAACTGTGTGAGATCTCAATTTCCCCATCTGTTAATATGATAAGGTTGGACTAGATGGTCTCTGGGATCTCTTTTAGCTACTAATCAAGATTCCTTTAATCACAGGGAGTTGCCTAAAGTATATAGAGGTTAATGTTTTATACAGGGTTATGGAGTTGGGACAGTGAGGTGACAGAGTAGAAAGAGCACCAGCCCTGGAGTCAGGAAGACCTGAGTTCAAATATGACCCCAGACACTTAATAGTTATGTGATTCATGGCAAATCACTTAACTAGGATTTTCTAAAAACAAAATAAAAAAGCCCAGAATCGTGCAGTAATCAAATATTCAAGGAACAAAGGATACCATGGAGGAAGCCAATTTCAAAAAGAAAGATGCCCATGAGGTATAATTGATAAACTGTCCACAAGCTACAGTTAGAACCTATGAGATACAAGAGAAATATAAATATTTACACAGTGTTACATGCTGGAGTTAGAAATAAAGAGAGACAGTTCTACTCTTAGGTTCCCACTTTGGGAAAGAGAACACATCAAAGAAAGTTTGCAGTGGTTAGGGCACTGGCCTTGAAATCAGGGAAGGAGTTCTTTTAGCAGTCTATGGCAGCCTACAGAGCCTTTTGGTTTTTAAATGCACAAAATAAAAAAATATAAAATTATAAAGAAATCCATTTACATTGGATTTGTGGTTATAAATTATAGTTTGGAATTATAGTTATCCTATGTCCAAAGGCCTATTAAACTGTGCATACTTTTTGGTACAGCAGTGCCTCTATTGGAACTGTATCACAAAAGAGATCATAAAAAGGGAAAAGGATCCACAGATGCAGAAATAGCTGTAACCCTTTTTGTAGTGGCAAGAAAATAACTGAATGGATGCCCATCAATGGGGAATGAATGGCTGAATAAGTTATGGTATGTAAAGATAATGGAATATTATTGTTCTGTAAGAAATGATGAGCAGGCTGATTTCAGAAAAGTCTGAAAAGATTTACATGAACTGATGCTAAATGAAGTGAGTAGAAACAAGAGAACATTATATGCAGCAACAACAAGATTATGTGTTGATCAACTATAATGGACTTGGCTCATTTCAATAATGAGGTGATTCAAGGCAATTTCAATAGTCTTGTGATAGAAAGAACCATTCACATCCAGAGAGAAAACTTCATACCTCAACATGGATCAAAGTATAGTATTTTCACTTTATTTTTTTGCTGTTTGTTTGTTTGCTTTTTTTCTTGTGTTATTTTTTCCTCTCACATTTTGATCTGATATTTCTTGTGCAGTGTGAAGAGAGAAGATTTGTTTAGAAAAATTGCACATTTAACATATGATGGATTACTTGTTGTCTATGGGAGGAGGGATGGGGGAAAAGGTGGAACACAAGCTTTTACACATATGAATATTGAAAACTCTCTTTGCATGTATTTGGTAAAATCAAAAGCTTTTTTTAAAAAAGAGGGGAAAAAAACTGAATCCCAAAGAAGGGGCATGACTATTCCAGAGTCACATAGTTTATATGCTTGATGTTTAAAGTAGAAATAAACACACATGCTGCTTTAAAAAAAAGGAATTTTAGTTATCAAAACACTTTTTTAAAAAATTTCATAGGCACCCAAATTTACAGAATTATAAAGGAAAGCAATTGACTGAAATTCAGTTCAATATACATGTATTTTTAAAATTTTAACACACTGTGTTTTTTAAACTCACAAACTGAATCAGTCAGTCAATAAATATTAAGTGCCTACTATGTGCCAGGCATTATGCTAAGTATTGCACAGGAAAACTGGGTTCAAATTCTACCAAAAACATTTACTATTTTAGTAACACTGGACAAGCCATTTAACCTCTCCAGAATTCAATTTCCTTATCCATAAAATGAAGGACTTGACTCCAATGACCCCATAAGGTCACTTAAAGATCTAAATCTATGATTTTACAAAATCCTCTAGGATTCTCTGTAAAGGATCTACAGGAGAACATAGAACAAGAATATGCTCAGGGTCAGAAGGCCTGGATGCGTTGTGTGTGGTCTGCACCCAAGGAAAAAAATACCCATGTGGGCACCATTGTGGATCCACTGGTTTAGGAGACAAAGATTTGCAGGTGGGACTTCTTTACAATAATATAATCATCCTATTTTTAAAGTTAAAATATATCTTAAAATATGGTGTTTACTACTTAAGTATTTTGATATCTTACATTTAGCCTTTTTACTTTTTAAGCTTTCAAAATACACGAACACCATTTAAATCTCTGTGTATCTCTCGTTTTTAATTATTTAGAGAAACCACTTGGGATAGTAGACAAAGTTCTGGTTATGGATGCAAGATGACCACCATATTTGTATGATCACAAAAAAGGAAGAGGACTTCTGCTCTTTACTTACCAAATCACAGATCCTTGGCATGAAGAGATCATTTCATATTTCTCTTTGTATGTCGAGAGGCCTGACATATAGTAGGTATTTACTTAATTGAACTAAAAAACAGAGGGGGGGGCAGAAAGCAGTATAAGAAATTTGAGTTAAAAGGTCATTTTAGGGGAAAAGGAAAATATCAGAAAAGGATTCAAGAAAGAGAAAGCATTTGAAACTAGAATTCAAAAGGGAAGAAATTTGGGTCACTTAGCCTAATTGGACCTGAATTTTCTTTTCTGTAAAATGGGAATGAAAATAGCAGCTACCTGATAAGGATACTGTGAGCATAAAATGTGATAATGGAGGAGAGAGAGCGAAAAAGAGTGAGAGCGAGAGCAAGAGAAAGAGAGAGAGAGAGAGAGAGAGAGAGAGAGAGAGAGAGAGAGAGAGAGAGAGAGAGAGAGAGAGAGAGAGAAGAGAGGAGAGAGACAGAGAGAGACAGAGACAGAGACAGACAGACAGACAGACAGAGACACACACAGGGAGAGAATTTTAAAGCCTTTAAGAGTTATATAAATATCATACTTCTTTTAGGATATGAAAGATATAACAATTAGGTCACAGGATAATAAGATTATAGATTTAGGGACTAGAGGAAGCTTTGAAGTCATTGAATCCAGCTCCTCCCTTGATGGAAAAGAAGTCAGAGGAAAGGAAGAAGGGAGGAAGGAAGGAAGAAGGTAGGTAAGAAGGTAAGAAGGAGGGAGGGAGGGAGGGAGAGAGAGAGAAAGAGGAAGGAAGGAAGGAAGGAAGGAAGGAAGGAAGGAAGGAAGGAAGGAAGGAAGGAAGGAAGGAAGGAAGGAAGGAAGGAAGGAAGGAAGGAAGGAAGGAAGGAAGGAAGGAAGGAAGGAAGAGAAAGAATGAAAAAGGAAGGAAGGGCGTAAGGAAAGGAGGAGAAAATAGTGAGTAAAGGTATAGAAGCAAAAAAGGAAAATGTGGTATTACTGCAAATAGTTGCTTTTTCCCTAAGGAGACTAAATTAGATGTATATTTTGCTTCTTGTAAACCATCATGAAATATGCCAATATGTATTTATAAGAAGTATGATACAATAGATATAAGAGCTATTACAAAAGCAGAATTGGTTACAATTTAGAGACTGATTAAATGTGGAGGTGGGTGGGGGAGAAAAATAGGAAATTATCAAAGGCCCCAAATTTTCCTTCCAAATTAAAGTGAGTCCAGAGGGATGCAGAGCATTAGGGAAACTCTTAGCCTACTTCTTATGAATTCTAACTATTTTGAACCCAGCAAATCAGCTTGACTGAAGATAGTGGGTAAAGTAAACTACTGACTCTTTAAGGCCCCCAAACCTAAGTTGAAGCCCCAGAATTCTCAAGGCAAAGAACTGTCTCAGTTTTTAATTTGTGCTCCAGCACCAAGCACAGTGGGTAGTTTTTATTTTTTTGTTTTTTGTTTTTTGTTTTTTTTAATCAGTAAACATTCATTGATCTATATTGACATTTTTATTTTTCTTTATAGGAAGTTACTTATTAAAATCAATAAACCAATCATAACAACCATCTCCTAGATATTGCCACCTATATGTTTTCATAAACATATATTAGCACAGCACATTTCCCAAAAAAGCAATTCAAGTCTCCTTCCCTTCCAGATCATGAGATATGATGAACTCTTGATCAGGAAGACCTGAATTTGAATCCCATCCAAGTAACTTATACTCAATAAATATGTGTCCTATTTTTACTATGTATAAAAAGATAAAATAAATTTTAGTTTGTAAGAATCTTCTCCTAAAACCAAAGCTTTTAATTGACTCATGTCTATCCCAATTCCTAGCATCATGTTCTGGAAGACACTTCAAATATTCCCTTTCTCCATCCTCTTCTGATTGCCCCCTGGATAAGTTCCCCTTAAAAATATCATTTTCAATGGGGTAATTTTTTTGGAAATAGCTGTTCCCTCAGATTGTTCTCAATGCATTTTTCACTAATAGCTATAATGACAACATAGCTTCATAAAGGCCCCTGGGACCAACATCAATTCTGCAACATAGTTCTCTCACTGGCCAGACCACAATTTCAATCACTCCCACCCACTCCATTCTCCACCCTGCCCCAGACCCCCCTGCAAAAGAGCCTTGCCAAAGAAGCAATATTCATTTTGATCCTTGGTATGTCTTTTTTTGAAACTGTTCCCAATTTTCACTTTCAATAGGAATATTTTTAGATATCATCAAAAACAAAATGTCTTGAAAATGTCTCAAAGCCTTCTTCAAGTTGCTTTCCAAAATGACATGATTTTCAAAGAAGACCACACCAAGTGGTAAAGAGATGGACAATATTGCAAACACTTCTAAAATCTCTTTGGAGATGTTCCATGTAGCACATTATATATGAACTGAGAAATGAAACATCTGTGCCTAATACAAAATTGAGTCTGTCTTAAAATATAATTAACAGCAATGAGTGAACATTGCTTGTTCATTTCTTTGGAGACTCACACCATCTTTTTTATCATTAAAAAGTTTGAAACAATAATTATTGATGTTTCTATTATTTTTAATCACTATACACAGAAGGGTTTAGGATTTGTAAATGAATAAGAACAATGACTTTACCATAATTTAATGCAGCCTGGGGGAAGGAAAAATGGTTTTTCATTTAAACAACCAGCCTAGAATAGTTGAAAAAGCATCAGGTATGTATGTAGTCAGGATGAACTGGATTAGAATCATTGTTCATTTACTGTTTGAGTATGGAAACATCACAACCTCTCTGAGACTCAGTTTTCTCATTTATAAAGGGAGAAGAATGGACTAGATAACCTTTAAAGTCCATTCCATTTGTAACTCTATGGCAACTGAGCTAGAAACCAGTTTTATAAACTGGTTCCCTCCCAGACAAATATGCCATCCCATACATATATATTTATATGTATGTATGTATATATGTGCTATATTTATGTATGATATATATATATATGTACACATATATAATATTATGATATAATATAATGTAACAATGTAATATCATCTATTACATTAGATATATTGATATATATTATATAATATGATATTTGTTCATTCATTTTTCAATCCTGTTGGACTCTTTGTGATTCAATTTGCAGTTTTCTTGGAATCATTTACCGTGTCCTTCTTTAAATCATTTTATAGATTAAAAATTGGGGCAAACATGATTAAGTGATTTGCCTAGCTTCATGCAGCCAATAAGTGAATAATATAATAAAAATAAATAAAAATAATCTGAGCCTAGATTTCAACTCATGAAGATGGGTCTTGCTGGTTCCAAGACCAATGCTGTATACATTGTGCCAATGAGCTAAAATATAATATGTATAATGTACATAAATACATACATACATAAATACACTTATTTGGAAAGTAATCTTGAAGGAAAGGAACTAAGATATAGAGAAGAGAGAAGCAATTTATCCAAGTTTTTAAGGACAAAAGGTTGGCATTCAGATTTCCACACCATGGCTCAGACTATTTTTATAACCTCATCTGCAGCTTCCCTGCATGCCCCTTTTGCTTCATATAGAATTATCTACCCACTCACTCCTGAACAGTCGAACACATAAGTAAAATTTAATGTTTATGCTGTTTCCCTGGACATATCTCCTCTCCTTAAAAACTAAACTGTCTAAATCCTACAGTTTCATAAAGGCTCTGTCTAAATCCTATCTTCTCCATGAAAATTTCCCTATCTACTCATGTCCATAAGACTGTCTAATATTATTACATGTTATATATGCAAAGGTGGGGTTAATGGAGTAAATCAATCAAGTCAATATATATCACTTAAAGTAAAGGATCAAAATGGTCTGATTATTCAACGAAGTGAGAACAAGACTCATTCAACCAAGCAATTGACAACTTTAGAGTAAGTGAAGAAACATCCTTAGAAGAGCTAAAGTGATATCAACACACAAAGCTTACTGTAAATGGCTCAGGAAATCAAATTAAGCCCTTTGCTTATCTATAAAACAGAAAATCAGTTCAGAACTCAGGTTATTCAGGCATCTGGAAGAGATTCTACCAAATGATAAGCAAAAAGAAATCATTTCAGATGAATTTCCTGAGAAGTAACTTGGACTAAAGGAGAATCATTGGCTTTGACTTCAGTTTCTCCCAACCTCTCAGCCAAAAGGAGGACCTGACCATGTTAAAAAAATCACAACAATTTTGCATTTCCCACCTTTTGCTGAGCATTCTGGCACTATTCTTTTTAGACTTGAGTGTTTAGAGGCAAGGGAAGAGTGAATACAGATGCATGACTTTACAAGGAGACTGTGAAAGAAGCTAGATCAACCTAATGAGAACTTCCGGATCATGAAACAAAGAGAGGGAGAGATAATGGAATTTCTGCAACCAGGAATTGTGAGCTAGTTCTTTGCCACATATGTTTTTTAAGCTTACTTCTTGGGCTCTGTAGATATTTATTGGATATGGTCCCGTAAGTGTTTGAAAGGATTTTTTATCACCTTTTCTCCTAATATCACTCTAATAAATATTGCTTTCTGAAAAATTAACTAAAGTTGTTTAACTAAAGTGACTGTCAACCTATAATCTTTATAGTGAAACACACCAATGAGGGCTTATGCTCATGACACTGGAAAATACACCCTCTAGCTATTAGGAGTACTACCTTTAAAATCCCAAGATTTTAACCCAGTTTGGGGAACTTGATTCATCAAAATGAGTAGAAGTTAGGATAAACATCTGTGAGATTATGTTACATGTATATTTATGTATACATAACACATGTACATATATACAGATATATAGAATTTGATTGCATATATGAGCACATTGTTTAAATCAGAGACTCTCTTCTTTCTGATATGAAGAAGCTGTATATACTTTGGGGACTTTTTACTTTTTGAGCTCATTGAACCTACACGAATGACTCTGAAACATTAGTGTATTGATTTGTCATTTTCCACTTAAGAGTGGCCACCTCAAGACATAGTTACAGAAAAGACTTCTAGAAAGTGCTAAGAGAAATCACCTGCCCCCAGAGTTCTAAGAAGCTTCTGACCTATAGTACTGTTTTAGCAAAGGAAAATCCAGTGTTTGCTTCTTCATCATGTGGATGTCCTGCTCTGGTTCAATATGTATGAGTTGTATGTTCTTTGTTAGCAATTTCTTGGACTACATCCTAAAGCAAAAGGGAGGCTCTGAAACTACGGTGAGGGAATATATTTTATAACTGTAGGATCACCAGTACAAAAAGCTTAGAGATGGGAAATGAAGTGGTGGTGTATGGGAAATTGAAACAATTTCAATTTGATTGGTTCGTAGAGTTTGGGAGGGGAAGTAATGTCCAATGAGGCTGGCAAGATTGATTGGGATCAGGTTGTAAAGAGCTTTACAAGCTAAACAGAGGAATTTATAGTTGATCCTAGAGGCAATAAGAGAGAGGCACTGGAGTTGATTGAGATGATGAATTACATAGTCAATTCAGGTTAAGGAAAATGACTTCAGCAGCTGTGGAAGGAATGGAATGGAGTGTAAGGAGACTTGAGACTAATTAGAAGGATAGTCATCAGTCTCAGTCAATATAATTTTTGAAAAGTCATGACAACTATGAAAAAGCCTCTAATTGGTCCCTGGAATCCTTTGCCTCATGGGATATAAGGACTTCCCAGAGATCTTAGCACATTTGCCCCTCCATCAATCAAGACAAGGATTCATCTTCTAGCCTCCCTTTGTCCAGAAACTAAGGCCTATGGATTTCATGGGATAAATGAGATATGAAAAAGAAAACACAGAAAAATCCCTTCAACCCTAGAATGGAGCAGCTTACTTTTTTGCCATTCTACTGTCATTCTTGCTAACTCACTCTGTTCTCCTAGATGCTGGACTCTGAGCATTCAGCATTTGATTCATCATTCACACCTTAACTGACTTTCTCAAAGTCTACATCTTGAGTTCTAAAATTCTTCCAGTCTTTGACTCCTTATAGTGATTTGGGACTTACTACTATCCCAATGGGCACCCCATTAATAACCTCCATTTACATAAAGAACATTCTTTCCTATGGGACTCCCTGTGGAGAAGAACAAGAGTCCTGTTCTTGAATAGACTTGTAAAACTCACATCGGGAACTCTCTGGTGGGGACCTGGAGACTCAACCTTAATATTGATTCAGCACCAGTCTCTGCCCAGTGTTGTGCCAAGATTCTCAAAGTCAAATCCCTACCCTACGGAAGTTTAGTTTTTGCAAGAACATAAATATGGACATGCACATAAGAAAATGCTTTAAACCATAGTGCCATGCCAATGAAGACCATCTCATTCATTCTATCCCTTCTCTTTCAGCAGAGGCTGGATCCTTTCCCTTCTATACTTCATGCTTCCATTTCCCCCCTTTGCTCTTTTCAAGTAGATCGGATCTCTGCTCCTTCCAGCACTTTCTCCTGCTCCATATTCTATGCCTGCTTGCCAGCTGTCCCATATGCTTCAAACAGCCTCCCACCTCTCTTCCCGCCACCTTCCTCCCCTCACTCACAACATTCCTCAGATCCCACCTCATGCAGGAAACACTCCCAGGCTAAGTGGGATGAACGAGGCTTCTCACATCCCTCAGGCATCAATGTCTGGTATTGACAATCCCCATATGTCCACATCAAATTTACCAGCAAGGAAATGGCATCAAATACTCAAAAGCAGAAACCCAAACAAAATTTTTTTAAAAATACTAATTGTATGATCATAGATTTATAGCTAGGAAAGATCTGAGAGGTCACCTAACTCAGCTTACTTGATAGCTGAGGACTCTGAAGGACCACGTGGTTCAGCAGTTTGCCAAGGATCACAGAGCTGGGAAGTGGCAGAAATAAGACTGAAGTCCTGACTCTGAAGGAGAGGTTCTTACCTTGGGACCTGTGGATAGATAATATGGGGTTCATGAACTTGGATCAGGTGTGTATATAGATACAGATATGCACATATATATGTGTGTGTGTCTATCTTTATTTTCCTTAAATGTGGGTTCCTGTGTAATCCCATGGGATCTATTTTACTCATTTAAAGATAATCAGAGAAGGGATCTAGAGACTTTACCAGACTGCCAGAGGATATAAGACACATACACACACACACACACACACACACACACACACACACACAGTTATGAACACTGCTTCCACCTTATCCCCATCTCTCAATAATGATAAAAATCATAAGTCACAACTATTCTGCAGAGAGACCTTACTTCAGCCATCTAATAAGTACTTGTTAACCCTATACTACATGCCAAATGCTGGGGACACAAAGAGAAACAAAAAGAACCCCTGCCTTCAGGGAGCTCAGAATCTAGCAGGAGCAATAACATGAAAACAACTATGTACAAACAAAATATATAAGTATCTATACATATGTGTACCTAAGTATGTGTATATAGGGCGGCCAGATAGCATAGTGAATAGAACCATGAGCTTAGAATCACAAAGACTCATCATCTTGAATTCAAACTTAGTTGTGTGACCCTGAGCAAGTCACTTCATTTTGTTTGCCTCAGTTTTCTCATCTGTAAAAGGAGCTGGAGAAGGAAATGGCAAATCACTCCAGTATCTCTGCCAAAAAAATTTTAAATGGGATCATGTAGAGTTGAACACTATTGAAAAATGACTGAACTGAGGTATGTGGATGTATATAAATATGTGACTGTGTTTATACATATATTCATATCTATATATTATATGTATATACATATATGTGTGATAAATCGGGGATAATCAACAGATGTATTCCTGCAAAATTCACTATAAAGAGAATGCCTCCTACTTTCCACAGTGAGTTCTATTATATTTTCAGTCCCATATTTCTACCTCTCTGATGCTCTTGTTCTTCTCGGGTTGTGAAGAGTGGAAGATGAGGGGAGGGGGGGGTGGGAAACAGGAAACTGCCCAAGCCTTGGCTGCTTGCCTCAAGCCTCCAGAAGAGTTGAACATCTGAGGCGATAAACTCTTGCTGTTCCCAGTTTGTGCTCAGTGGCAAGTAAGGCGAGTAGAAACTTCACAGAGAGAGATTACTAAGAACAGGCAAAGAAGGATCCTGAGAGCTATAGCCCCTTCCCTCACTCTGAAGAAGATTCTTGCTTCTACTGTCAACATAGGTGAGAAGAGGAGAGGGGAAAGGTCTTGAGTCCCTCTGCTAGAGGAAGCAGGAACAAAGGTGAGATGACCTGGAGATGGCCATGGGTGCCCCGGCTCAAACACCAAGGGCAGACTTCAGACAGAAGTCCACTGCACTCAGAATATTCAATTTGGAATCATAGCCTCTAGTTTGAATGCATAACTTGAGAATAAATAATTCTACCACCTTGAACACCTTGGTTCTTTAGCCTTTCAAATGACAAAATTGACCTAAATGATCTCTAAGGTCCCTTTTAGAGCTAAAGTTCTATGATTCTACAATCCTACTGTCCAGTAGGATTTGGGGCATCATAAAATAAATCTATTATCTTTTGTTTAAATATCCTTAGTTCATGTACTGAAAATTGGCATCATGGTTAGTTGGATCTCCTTATCTACTGTTTCCAAATCAAGTAAAGTTGGTAACCCTATGGCCCAGTCAAACTGTGCTCCTTTGCTGTCCCTTACTCAAAACACCCCATCTCTGTTTCTCTATACAGCTTGTCTTCCATCCCAGAAATGAATCTACTCCATCGTCACTCTACATTGGAGAATGGGAAAAAAAAATGTAAGCATTATCTTTTACATGAGACCTTTCCTGATTTTCCCACGGCACCTCCCAGCTGCTAACGCCTCCTGCCAAATCATCTTTTATATATGTATTTGTTTTGTATATACTTTTAAAAAACATATGTAATAGATATATATACACACACATACATATGCGTTTATGTTGTCTCTCTTGCAATAATGATGTAACTTATTGACAGCAGGAACTGGTTTTTGTTTTTATATCTCTAACACTTAACAAGCATCCTAAGCACATACTTTGTAGTTATTTAATACTTGTTGATTGATTGATCTGTTTCCAGTGTCTCACCCCTGCCTCTGTGCATCAATCTGTCATAGTGTGCATTAACCCTAACCCTCTTTTCACCCACAAAAATGCTCTCAGGGGATTTCAAGAATGCCAGCTTCTTGCACAACTCAAACAAATCTGCTAGAGAAGAATTTACCCTATCTCTGTTGTCCTGCCATTGAACCCTGTGACCTGACTCTGGCCAATGTCTCTTCTGATATACTTTAGACTCTTTGATCTTGGGAGCGAGCTTTGTCTCTGATCCAGATATGGCTTTCTACCTCTGAACTCTCAACATGTGCAGACCCACTAATTCCTTCTCTGATCCACCAAACTGATAGCTATCACCCCAGCTTGAAGCAGAACATCTCAGGGGGATGGTGCTCTAGGCATGGGGGACAGCCAGAGAAAATGCTCAGAATCAAGTGATGATAAGTTATTTGTGGAATAACCAAGCTGCCATGTCACTGAATCAAAAAGTGCATGTCAGGAAGTATGGTTTAAGAATACTAGAAAGGTCAGAGGGGGCCAGGGTAGGAAGGATTTTTGAAGGGTCAAACAATTTCATATTTGATCTTGGAGGCCATAGGGAGTCATTGGAGTTTATTGAGTGGGGAGGGGAATATTTGATCATTTTAGGAAAATAACTTTAGTGATTGATGGAAGATGGATTGGAGGGATGAACACCTGCACTAGAGGGTAGCAACATCAGAGATTATTTGAGAGCAGTTGCAGAAGTGAAATCCATTGGTGTAAAGGGCTAGAACTGAGCAAATGCACTTGGATAATGGAGCACATGAGACTAATTGCCAATTGGACAATTCTCTATTAACATGTTTGAAAGATGACCCTCCCCAACTATTCTGTGCTGGCTTGATTGGTGGGTGTGGACAAAGAAGGGGAAGTGACATGAGTGGGTGGAGTAGGAGGAGGAAATTGATTCATTTCTCCTGGCAGTGGAGAGAGAGGAAGGAGGTGTGGAGATTGCTAGATCTAATCCCCTGACCGCTATGGCAAAAGACCAAGAATAAAGACTTTTGATTATCCTGACTCCGGCTGATTTCTGGGGAGACAGAGTTCCAGCACAAAGGCCTTGGCTATAAAATGGATAAGGTGGAGGTAGAGATAGTAAAGAATACAAGATGGTTCCTATAACCTAAGGGACTGAAAGTATTGTTGCCCTCCAAAGTAATTGGAAGTGGGAAAGATTTGGGGGAAAGATAATTATTTCATTTTTTGACATCCTGAATTTTACATGTCTTCTGGACATCTGGTTCCAGACATCTGAAAGGCAGATGGTGATATGAAACTGGAGGTCAACAGGTAAGGTATGGTGGGATAGGTAGATTTGAGAAGCATCAGCATAGGGTTATATTAAATCCATGGGAGGTGATAAGACCACCAAGTGAAAGGGTATAGAGGGAAAAGAGAATGGGGTCCATGATAGCATCCTGAGACATAACTCTAGTTAGAAAGCAGGATCTGGAATTAGGTGCAGCAAAGGAGAAAGAAAAGTGGTTCGACAGGTAAGAAAAGAACTAAGAGAGAGTGATGTCCCAAAAACCTAGAGATACCAAGACCTTTGGAATACCATGTATATGCAAACATCTCTATGCCTTTTATATAATTAATTGGTAGAATTGCATCTTCCACCTGAATAGCTCCAGCTGACTGGTCCTCAGAGAAGCTAGATCTCTGAAGATTCTCTAAACATAGAATTTAGAGGAGGAAATCAACACCTTGTGAACCCAGACTGATATCTAGTCATTATCTTAGTCTGCATTAAGAATGGGATGTATTACTACTGTCTATCTACCCAGGTTACTTACACCTTTGGAATCTAATACTTAATGTGCAACAAGAAAATGGGATTTACATACATATATTGTATCTAGGTTATTTTGTAACACATGTAAAATGTATGGGATTGCCTGTCATCTAGGGGAGGGAGTAGAGGGAGGGAGGGGATAATTTGGAAAAATGAATACAAGGGATAATGTTATTAAAAATTTTACTTATGCATATATACTGTCAAAAAAACATAAATAAAATGAAAAAAAAGAATGGGATGCATTAAAATAAAATGTATTGGTAATAAGAATGATGCATGGCTTTTTCTCAACTAGAAGGCAAAGGGCAAGCTACAGAGCTATAAACAAAGAAACATGCAGCAGGAATTCTGATGCCGTATACACGTTATACATTCAACCAAATATTTGTTAATTTGGATCTAGTCTTTTGTGGCCGAGAAGGAAATTGGCTTGGAGAAAAGAGAGAGCCCCTAGAAATCTGGCATATTCCTATAAAGACCCCAGCCACTGATCCATGGAAAATGTGCTACACATGTCCTATCCTCAATTCAGTTCAATTCAATTCAATGAGCATGTATTAAATGGATCACTGGATTTGGGTTAAATGACTTAACCTCTTGACCATGGTCACCTGGGAAATAACAGAACTGGGATTCAATTCTTGACTTTCCTACTCTAAAACCAAGATATATTCTACTTTTCACACAAATGCTGGCTATAATAAAAACTGCTACTTCTATAAAATTTTAAAGTTTGTACAGTACTTTAGAAGGACAATCTTATTTGAGCTCCATGACAACCCCAAAAGGTAGGTACAACAGATATTATTATTATCCCCCTTTTAAAGATGAGAAAATTGAGATTTGTGTTGCCTCATTAATACATTGTCACAAAAATCATAAACATCAAAGACGGGTCAAACCCAGGTGTCTCTAAACTTCAAATTCTAAATTCTTTTTACATACTACATTTGAATACACCCTAAGACACTTACTAGGCATTCATACAACTTCTGCCTCAGTTTCTCTGACTGCAAACTGGAATAATAATAGTACCTACCTCACAGAGTTGTCAAAAAGAATAAATGAAATAATACTGACCCTGACACATAGAAGGCACTAAACAAATGATGAACTTCCCTTTTCTTTTCTTTCTGTAATATGATAAGTATTATGATAGCATCAAAGGGAAATTAATAATCATAGCTAACATTTATCAGCACCTGCTATGTGCCAGGTGCTATCTCTGTATCATTATTATCTCATTTGATCCTTTCAACTTCAAAGATAGATTCTCTTATTATTCCCATTTTACAGATGAGAAAACTCAGGCAGAGGTTAAATAACTTGTCTAAGAGTCACATCTTTATTAAGTGTCTAAGTTGAAATATCAACTCATATCTTCCTGATTCCAGGTCCAATGCTATACACACTAAGATACCACCTAGCTCTGTCTGCTTGATGACCATAATCTAGTAGACATAGCATTTACACAATGAGCTAGTCCACAAACTGGAATAAGAGATAACATGCTAGGAGAGTCAGGAAGGCCTGAGTTTCAGTGATAGTTCTGATTTGGAACTGTATGACCTGGAGCAAGTAACAACTTCTCAGGACCTTAGGAAACTCTAGCTAGACCCACATTTAATAGAAGGAAGTTTCCTGTTTTTGACTGGATAAATCACAGCACCAGAGATTTAGAGCTAAGAAATACATCACTGCAAGGATGACTAGTTAGCAAATATTTTATAATCAGCTTTCTTGGAGGGAGAATGTACTCATGAAAAAATTTTATATTTAATCTGCATTATGAACTTTTCCCCCATTACTTTCTTAAGTTTAAATAATTAACACAATAATGAATCAATCCCTGAATTTTTTCCAATATATTCCTTATTTCCAAGATATAAATGTCCACAATGAAAATTTAACAATGCAGAACTGCTCCAAATATACCCCTAGACCACAAGCAACATCTAATCCAACAGATGAGGAAATTGAAGAAAAGGAAATTATTTGCCCATAGCTAGACATAGTAGATGTCAAGGGGGAGTTGTAGTATTATTTTATAGAGGTGAAGAGGAAAGGAGAGAGACAATTTGGAACTCAAACTCAAAACTTAAAAAAATGTTTTAAATTGTTTTAACATGTAATGGGGGAAAGTATTGTTAAAAAAAATAAATGTAAGGGCAGCTACCTGGTGCCATAGATAGGCACCAGTCCTGAAATCAGGAGGACCTGAGTTCAAATGTGGTCTCAGACATGTAACACTTCCTAGCTGTGTGACCCTGAGTAAGTCACTTAATCCCAATTGCCTCAGAAGAAAGACAGACAGAAAGACAGACAGAGAAAGAAAGGAAAGAAAGAAAAGAAAGAAAGGAAAGAAAGGAAGAAAGAAGAAGAAAGAAAGAAAGAAAGAAAGAAAGAAAGAAAGAAAGAAAGAAAGAAAGAAAGAAAGAAAGAAAAGAAAGAAAGAAAAGAAAGAAAGAAAGAAAGAAAGAAAGAAAGAAAGAAAGAAAGAAAGAAAGAAAGAAAGAAAGAAAAGAAGAAAGAAAGAAAGAAAGAAAGAAAGAAAGAAAGAAAGAAAGAAAGAAAGAGGAAGGAAGGAAGGAAGGAAGGAAGGAAGGAAGGAAGGAAGGAAGGAAGGAAGGAAGGAAGGAAGGAAGGAAGGAAGGAGTAGAATTTGAACCTAGGTTCTCTAACTCCAGAACCAGAGGATCATCTTTACTGGCTCCTCCTCCCAAAAAATGAAAGCACAGATTCAGAGCCCAAAATCTAGACTATGATAAATTGACAAGACAGGTACATAAGCTACATGAGGTCCGGGGTGGGGGAGAGAGATGATCCGATTCATTAAAGGCTTCTCTGGTTCCCTAATATTGTTTAGGACTGCAAAGGCATTCCATACTGTGGGAGCACATTCTCAAAAAAGGTGACAATGTTATTTTGTATATATATTACATATATCAAGGCATACATATGCATCTATAGTGCAATTAACAGAGAGGATCTCATCTCCCACCAGCCTTCAACACTGAGTATGTTTTGCTGAGAATTCTCCAAGTCAGTCTGACCCCATTCAGAATCTGTATCCCATAAGAGATCTCTGGAGAGAGTTATCTCACAAAATCATTAATGCCAAATTCGACTGCTCTGATCTGATTTTAGATGTTAACCCCAAAACGATAGAACCTTGTCTCATCAAAGACCTAACCAGTAGCTTCCAATTCACATCAGAAAAGATAATTCACACCGACTCCCCACCTCCCTGATTCCCATTCCTATCTTTCTTGATTGCTTTAGCAAGAGTCCACCAAAAGACCATCAAAGAAGGGGTGATGTTCTGGATACATTGGGACTGATATTAGAATCTCACAGAAGACGCCAACAGTAATCAAAAAATCAATATTTATTTATTTATTAGAGTATAATGATAGCTAGCATTTATAGTACTCTTTAAAGTTTGCAGAGTTCTGCAAACATTATCTCTTTTGATCTTTACAACAACGCTGGGAGGTAGATGCCCAAATTACAAATGAGAAAATTGAGGCAGACAGTTAAGTTGCTTACCTAAGATCTGAGATAGAATTTGAACTCAGATCTTCCTAACTCCAGGTTCAGCACTCTATCCACTCCACTGGCCCTTCTATGTACCTTCTTTGTTCCAAAGTATTGTACCGGGCACTACGAATACAATGATAAAAATAAAATAATAACTGTCTTCAGGGAGCTTACATCCTATCAGGAGAGACAACCTGTGCATACATAGGTTTATACAGAATAGATGCAAAATAAATAAAGTTAGGGAATCAAATCCTGGGCTGAAGAAACCTACATTCTCACACTACTTCTTTTCTTAACTTTGTAACCTTAATAAAACCATTACTACTACTGTGCCTCTGTTTTCTCATCTGTCAAATGAGGCTAATAGCAAACTTTCATTACATACCTCAAAGCTTTTTTTGTGAGGATCCAGTTAGATAGTAGACATGAAAGGACTTTGAAAAAAGTCACCCAAAAACCTTTATAAATATAAGGCATTATTATGATAATTATGAGGTTGACTTCAATTGACTTCTGTATATAAGAGCATTCTAAAAATAATTGTCTGTGACTCTCCATAACCATAGAGTAACAAAGAGGTAAAAAACTCAATATTCTTTTATTTGTTTTCAGTTATGTGGCAAGAGATAAGTCAGCAAATAAAACCAATCATTTTCAATTAAGTTTCCTGAAAATGAGAAGCCAAAAATAAAAGAGCAAATTATATATATATATATTTTAAAAGATTTCTCTCAGCTCTGAAAAGCCACTGAGCTTTGGGTAGCAAAAATAACTCGCAATGACATTACTGACAAAATGCTAATTACTACCTAAAACAACACTCATAAGATCCATCAGTCACTGGGGGGAAAGAATCATGCTATGTGATCTCTTGTGGTTATTATTCTCAGTTTAGTCACTCAAGTTGCCATTTGGAGTGAGGCTACTCCAGGCAATGACCAAAAAATATATTAAAAATGTACTTCCCAAGACAGCAGACTCAGTTTAGCAGAAATAATCCCTTCCAGAAATAAGGGCACTAGGATTTTTACTCATGGTATGACTATAAGCCAACTACCACATACCCAACATATTAAGAAGTACAGAATTCTACTTCTGAGATGACTGTCTGGAGCTGAGGTTGGTAAACCATAGTCCATGAGCCACATATCAACTACTAGCTCTGTTTAGATACCCTTTGAAATAAGAATTTTGTTTTGTTTTGTTCATTTTTACACTCTTAGTTCCCAGGCTATACAAGAACCATAGTGGACTACATTCAATACACAGACCATTGTTTGCTCTCCCCTTTTTAAGAACAAATTTCCCTCTAAAATACTACACAATGGGAAATATAGAAAGAAAACCAGAAATCACAATGATCAACTTATTACTATCCATCCCCATATCCAGGAAAAAAAAACCTATTTCAAAACTGAAGTTCAGAATAAGATTAGTTCTCTTCTTACAGTTATTAACTCACTGAGAGCGGGAACTGTCTTCTTTTGTTATTTGTAGCTGTAGCAGTTGGTACTATGCTTTACGCATAGTACATGCTTAAAAATGCTTTTCACTTATCCTTTCATCCATTCACTCACTTGTTCAATCAATACTTTGATGACTAAGACCACCATTGATCCAATCAATGTGGGGACTCTCCATAACCCACTACCTATTCATTCTTTTTCATCCTCTGCTACTCTTGCCATATCATCCACCTAAGATTCTGGGAAAATTTTATAGGTCACTTGATATTAAACAGGAACCAATATAGCATGAGAATAGTCCACTTGTATTCTCTCATTCTGCCTGCCAACACAACTCACCATCTTTTCCAGCCTTTCATCTCTTCGATGACATCATTTAGGTCCTTATGATGATTAGTGGGCATAATTTTGCTTGTCAATGAGATGCACACTAGTCCCATCCAAAAAATGGCTCTCTATTTCCCTTTGGGTGACCTGAAATTTTGATTCTTCAGAAATTATGATACTCATTCAATCTATTAATCATTCAATCAACTGGCAGTTAATAAGTAGCTGCTATAAGCCAGGCCTCTTACCAGGAAATAAGAATATAAAAACAAAAGCCAAACTCTCTTTTCAGGAGTTTACATTCTACTTGGAGGGGAGGCAACACACACATAAAAACAGATTAAATATATGCAAAATGGTTTTCTGCCATATGGGATCCCTGAAAGAATACTGATGTTAGGGGGAGCATTTTTATTAAGTCCCTACTGTGTGACAGGCTCTGCACTAAGCACTTTTACAAATATTATCTCATTTGGTTCTCACAACAGTGCTAAAGAGATAAGTGCTATTATTATCCCCATTTTACAGATGAGCAAACTAAGGCAGACAGAGGTTAAGAGACCTTCTAAGAGTCTAACAGTGTCTGAGGTTCTTTAGATTGCAAACTCCTTGAAATCAAGGATTCTTTTTTGCCTTTTTTTGTATTCCCAACTTTAGCACAGTGCTTAGCACATAGGAGGTATCTAAGAAATATTTATTGAGTGACTGAATTTGGGTTTTAATTTGTGTCTTCTTGCTCCAAACTCAGTATTCTACCTAGAGTGCCACTTAGCTGCGTCTATTAAAACAGTGGTCTTCATTTCAGGGACAGATTAAGAGCATTATACAATATCCCCAAAACAAAACAATCTGCTTTCTCCCTTCCATTCAGTACTGGATCTAATCTGTTGTCCCTCTATATTTTCTGTCTAATTTCTATGTACTGCTTTCTGGGGAATGGGACAGGAGAGGGGAAGGAGGGTAATTCTATGACATCAGAAGTGGGATTTGACTATAAAGACAGCACCTCCTAAAGATTTCCCCCATAAGTCCCCCATCATGTGTATACCTGAGAGTTTCTGATACATAGGGTGACTATAGATCCTGGCTTCATACCCATCAAATCTGATGGGAGTAGTGAACTGATTCCAGGGCAGCCTCTCCTGAATTTCATACAATTCCCTCTTTGTGTCATGGCCTAAAGACTTCCTACTTAGATTGAAATTATGTTATATATGCATGGCTATTTACATAATGTTTCCTCCATTAGAAGTAAGTTCTTTGAGGGCATGAGCCATATTTTATGTTTCCTAGTATCCCCAGTTTTTAGCACAGTGCCTGACACATACTAAGTACTTAACAACATCATTTACTGTCTGAGGAGAAAGAGGACAATAGCTTTGAATATTGTTGACAAATCAAGGGGGAATGAGTGCTGGGAAAATTATCAGATTTAATAATTGAGAAGCTATAATAACTTTTAAAAGAATAATATCACTATACACTGAGAGTCAGAAATCAGACTGTCTTATTCTGAGGAATGAATGGGTGGAGGAGGTACTTCCTCCTCAATTAAGTCAAAGTCAAGGTGATCTCCTAGGAGAGAGAAATATCATATGTCTTGGAGGCAGTGAACAAAGACAAAGCTTTCTAAGAATTCAGCAGTGAACAGATGGAGAGATATAGCAGGTGGTAACTTATAGGGAAGGTAGGGCCAAGGAAAGGCTATTTTGGGTTTTTTTGTTTGTTTTTGTTAAAGGATGGAGGTATTTAAGCAAAAAAATTAGGTAACACAGAAGTTAGTAGATAATGTGAGATGGAAGAGGAGATAAGGGAGGTGAAAATAAAGTAAGTTCTTAAAAGAGATGGGATGGGATTAGAGTAGGACTGGGTAAAACTGGAGGGTAGGAGGGGGCTGGGGTATGATGGGATGGATGGGATGGGATGGGATGAGAGGAGAGGAGAAGAGAGAGGGGTAAGATGGAATTGCTGGTGGCAGTAGGGACTTTTCTTAGATACTAGAACAAAGATAATTAGTGAAAATATAATAGGATAATAGAAAAAGCACTGAATTTGGAATGAGAATTCAACTTCTGTTGCTGTCTATGTGACTCTACAACAGGGACTTAACCTTTCTGAGTTTCAGGTTTTTGATCTATAAAATGAGAAGGATAGAATAAATAGTCTCAAAATTCCCTTACAATTCTATGATCTCATGGTTTTTAAGATATAGAGGAAAGGAGACAATGGAACTCATGATGGATGACTTCAGCATTCTCAGTAAAGTCAAGGCAAGGTGATCTGTTAAGAGAGAGAATATGATGTGCCTTTCAAAATAGAGCTGTTTTCTCTCATTCTTATATGGGCTGAATTAAACAGGATGTTTTTATGGTTATGTCTAAACAGCTCTTCATTCCAAAAGAACTTTGTTCTTTATTGAAGAAACAAAAGAAATACTTTTCCCCCAAAAGAATGCAGGGTTTTAAAATGTATTTTAAAGCTTAAAGACAATCCCACCACTCCCTTTTAGCTATTACAGTTTCTTCTCATTTATCTGTAATTTGCTTTCTCCCCCTTTGTCAGTGATGCTGTTAGCACAGCAGAAAGAACTGGGCAGCTGAATTGCAGGATGTATTGGGATAGCCCTGGGATAGTCATCAGCCTCTCTCCTACACTCTTCCTAGAGTCCACATATAAGAATAGGGAGAAATAGGATTTTCCTTGCTGAGGTTCCATACTGCTCTCACAAAGTAGCAGAGGCAAAGGCTCATTGATTTGGAAGATGAAGAGAAGCAGCAGGTAGAATTTGATTTAGCAGTGTAGTATGTCTGTAGCATTTAAGTATTTAGGGTTTTTGTTTCTCATCTTTCCATCTGTGGATGCTTTCTCTCTGTGAGAGTTTTGGGTACCAGATCATACTGCCACTCTGAGTGAGTTCTGGGCTCAACAAAACCTCAAAGGGATTTGAGTGCTGAACCCAAGACACAAGGTCGACAAAAAACATTCTTCTGAACAAATCCCAAGCTATTCCTCATGAATTGCATCCAAACTCCATATGCAATTCAAATCCTATACATATTTGACTGTTTTCCATAATAGGATCAAAGATATATCCCTGGCAGGCCATCTATTCCAACTACCTCAATTTAACTGGTGAAGTTGAGGCCCAGGGAGAATAATAGAAAGCTTCAAAATCATAATTTTAAACTGGTTTATCTTACTCCAAAGAAGGGATTCATTCCAATTTACCATGTAAATAGAAAAGACAAATGTCTGCAATGTAGGTCACCAAATTTGGACCCTTGAATGACTTCTTTATAAAAGAACATAACAAGCTTAAGCCATTTGCTCTCATTATTAGTACTCTATGAATAATTAACCATAAACTGTCTTCATATCCATCAATACCAGATACTTTGTGATATCTTGCCATCTATATCCCAAAATATCCATTTCCACCTAAACCCCACTTTCTACTTGTTCTGGAAACAATAACCAAATCTGAACTAACATTACTTCTGGAGAGTATACAACAATTTACTGCTGTATGATTCCCCTAACATTCTTATAACTCCTCTTCTCTGGCCACCATATTCCTATGTGTAGTTTCCTTTTATTAGAATCTGAACTTCTTGAGGGAGGGTTCTATTTACATTCCCATGCTTTTTCACTTCTTCATTCATTTAACAATTTCTTTTCCAAATTGTTATAATTTAGTGTGATAAAAATAATAAATAATAGGGTCATGTAATGCCTTTTGGGACACATACCTCCAACTTGTCTTCAGAGGCAAATCCCCTAGAGGGATAACTATCTCAGGATCAAGGTCCATACTCCTGAAACTGAAGCTCACAAGCCCCCATGTTTATTGTTCAGTATTCAGCCAGAGGACACAATTAGGTCAAAATAAGTCCTTTATTAAAACAGCATAATAAGAAAATAACAAAAAATATTTATTAATTCCTTACTATGTTCCAGGTATTATACTAAGCACTGGGAAGGCAAATATAAGCAAAAAGAAAGACATCCTCTTGTGGGCACAGAATCCTGTTAAAGAGTTAGATGATAGTCATAAAGGATTTCCAACCCTAAATCATATAGTCTGGGGAAATGGACTTTAATTTAACACCAGACTTGGCAAGTCCAAAGAGTAAATTTAGTATCAGCATAAGGACAATTGGCTTGACTTTTGTTTCATTGCCCTGGATGTGGTGACTTGGAGTTTTGGCTATGGACTAAAGTACCTGTCAGACAATTCTTACTGAGAAGAGACTTTCTAGGAAGCGAACCTCAGGAGACAGAAACTGAGATGGCCAACAACTGTATTGAAGTACAGATCCAGGAACAGAGAGCCATTTAATGATTATTAAATTGTGCAAAATTCCCTGAAGGAAAATTCAGTGCCCTGCAGAGGATAAAGATAATACCCATATGTATCCAGAAGTCAATTAATCAAACAAATCTTTATAAGTAGACAGAAAAAAGGTAATGCTTAGAAGTAGTCAGCTTGAGTGAAATGAGCAGGACCAGGAGATCATTGTATACTTCAACAATAATACTATATGATGATCAATTCTGATGGATGTGGCCATTTCCAACAATGAGATGAACCAAATCAGTTCCAATAGAGCAGTAATGAACTGAACCAGCTACACCCAGTGAAAGAACTCTGGGAGATGACTAGGAACCACTACATAGAATTCCCAATCCCTCTAATTTTGTCCGCCTGCATTTTGATTCCTTCACAGGCTAATTGTACACTGCTTCAAAATCCGATTCTTTTTGTACAGTAAAACAACTGTTTGGACAAGTATACATATATTGTATTTAATTTATACTTTAACATATTTAACATGTATTGGTCAACCTGCCATCTGGAAGGGGAAGGAGGGGAAAAATTGGAACAAAAGGTTTGGCAATTGTCAATGTTGTAAAATTACTCATGCATATATCTGGTAAATAAAAACTATTATAAAAAAAGTAGTAGTCAGCTTATGACATCATCTGAGGATATCAGTAGCTCCTCAGTATTACAGACATTCTGGTCACACTTGACAATATGTTCCTCCACAAGGGCGCCTTCAAAGACTCATGGTTCTCAGGGTATGTCTCTTCATGTATGTCCCCTGACCATATGTGTTCCCTATCTGCTAGCCCTGCAGGGCACATCTCCAATGGTCAGTGCTTGTGTCCAGTTTCTGGCTCTGGTGAATTCTTGGCTAGGGAATTGCTTGGCTCTTTGAGGAAGAGCTTAATGTAATTTTGCTCTTTTAGAATATCAGATCTGACACGGATACCTTCACATATTAGGATCCAAACTAAGACTGAGTCCTATTACCTCTTTATACTACTAGAATGTTTCCATGTTCTAAAATTTTCTGTCCCCAGTGAGGAGAAAAAGTACCAAAGTTATCCATACCCATGGACAAGCCTTTGTCTCTGCAAGTTCCCCATGATGGGAAGTATTCCGTATCTGCCATGTTGCTATCCCCTAAAATTCTAGTAGTTAGAGTGCTCTACAGACTTAGAGTTAAAAAAGACCTAAGTTCAAATTCCACTTCAGATATTTATGAGTTGTATGACCCTAAACAAGTCAACTAATCTGTCTGGGTCTTAGTTTCTTCTGTAAAATAAGGGAGTTGGACATGTAATCTTTAAATTCTCATTCAGATTGAAATGCATGATTCTTGGATTCTATGACCTTTGATGATTTCCACATTTTCACTAAACTAAACTGGTCCTATGTCTCCTAAGGTTATATTAAAGAACAATTCCATCCTGGTAAAATATTCTTGAGATAACCCTCTACTTTTGTAGCTTCTGAGACTCTAGTTTTATTTCCTTGTGTCTATAAAGCAACAGAGAAGCATTTGGGTACAGTGGGAAGAGCACTGGCTTTATAGTCAGACTTTTAAATCACACACACATACACGTGCACACATAACCTTTCTATGTGGAAATCTCATGGTGAATCCTTTTTTGTGCTTGTTGTTCACCTTTCATTTTAGAAGAATCTCTCTTTTTTAACTTTAAAGCAAGAATTTTAATCTAGATTCAATGTATACTTTTCAGGAGGAATCTGAACTTTTTTTTTCTCTCTTTTTTATTAATTTTATAATTAAAACATTTGTTGATAGTATATATACATCAGTAATTTTTTCCATTATCCCTTGTACTCTCTTCTGTTCTGAATTTCCCCTTCTTCCCTCCACCCTCTCCCCTAGATGGCAGGCATTCCCATACATATTAAATATGTTATAGTATATCCTAGGTATAATATATATGTGCAGAACAGAATTTTGTTGTTGTTGCAAAGGAAGAATTGGATTCGGAAGGTAAAAATAACCTGGGAAGAAAAACAAAAAATTCAAACAGTTTACACTCATTTCCCGGTGTTCCTTCTCTGGGTGTAGCTGATTCTGTCCATCCTTGATCAATTGGAACTGGATTAGATCTCATTTTAGAAGAATCTCAATGACATCATGAGCATGAATTGGATTTAAGTGAGGCAGAACTAGTCAAAGGAATCAACTTCACTCTCTCCCCTAGAGTCATGAAAATCAAAAGAAGGCATCTTCTAGCATTCTTATTGATATCATCCTAAGTAAAGGACCAGGGTTTGAATCCCATCTCAGTCAAGTGCTCCCTGTGTTGCCTCTAGCAAGTGACTTCTCTCCAGGTCTCAGTTTCCTCCTCTCCAAAATGAAAGGGTTATATTGGATGGCCTCTGCAGGCCCTTAGAGTTCATGAGCCACAAGCCTTTAAGCAAAATATTATTAGAGAATTATAAAATTTTGTAATTTAAGGCAAATGGAAAATCCTGTAGCAATCTTCTCTTTGAAGAAGTACCTTCCTGGGCTTCCATCTCAACTCTGTTCAACTTGGGTACTTTTCTTTTTCCTTGTTTTGTGGGAACTCTAAGTGAAATGTTCATTTTTTAAAAAGTTTTCCTCATCTCACTAAACCATACAAATCACTCTGGTGTATACAGAGATTTTATTTCTAATCTTTCTATGCAAACTGCTTTGTTAAATCCTAATGACAACTTTTATGCATGATGCATAAAATAAACTTTGCCAATATCCCACACACTTTTATAAGCATGTAAAACCACCTAAGAAATGAAATGACACATCACAGGGCATGAAGTTATAGTACACTGGGAAAGATGAATATACAGGTTGACTGCCGGTATTGTACCCTGTCTCATTAACTTCCAAGCACCTAATGGGTGCCATTAACTCAATTTGCTTGTACTCCAAATTCCATGCTCTTTTTTGATGGCATTCTGCATATATCCCCACCTTGTTTATGCAGCCCACAAATCTATACTTTCCTTTCAACACTCCTGTGAAGAATGGCCTTTTAAAGAGGCAAGATATTTGCTTCATCTAACCTAAAGGCTCTCACCGATGACCAGTACTAGCACTCACTTTGTGCCCATGTGTTTTTGAATGTGTCTATCTCATTGATAAATCATAAAAGTAACTATTCTTCCAATGGAATAGTTTTCTTTGATTATTTAAAGCTATAAAAATAAAGACCAGGAAGAGATGACTTAGCATTCAAAAGTAGACATCATAAATCTTTCGGATGAAAGAGCCAAAGAAATCAGAATAATACCAATGTATAACTAGCCAGTGTCACAAAAATGATTTGTTTTACTGCTCTAATCTTTACCATATCTAAACTGACTATAATAAATGAATAATTACTCAGAATAGAGTGCCGTTAATTGAAAATCTGTTCCGTGTATAAAACCAAGAAATCATAACACAAAATACAAGGTTTCATCAGTGTTTAGGAACTTGTCTTTGTCAATATTTTTTAAGGTTCAGTGTAAATGATACTGTTTACTATCATTTATCATCTAACATTACTCTAGAAAGTCATGAATTATGTTAGACTCACCATGAATATTAATGGTCTTTAGTTTCAGGACATTTCATCAGTACACACCCAAGTATGAAATGTTGATGGAATTGGGCTTTCAGGAAGAAATATGAGGATTGGTTGAAGGAACTGGGGGTATTTAGCCTAGAAGAGAGAAGATTTGGGAATATCAGGACATTATCACTGTTTTTTAAATATTTGAAGCGTTTTCAAATGAGAAAGAAATTAGACTTGTTTTGTCTGGTCCCAGAAAGAAGACTTGGAAGAAATGAATAAAAGTGCAAAAAGGTAATTTTAGACTTGATGTTAAGAATAACTTCCTAGAAATTAGAGTTTTCCTAAAGCAGTAGGCTTCTTAGTAAAATAGTGGATTCCCTCAATGGGAGAGCTGAAAGCCACAGCTGGACAATCACTTGGTGGATATATTGCAGTGGAGTTTCTTCTTCTTTTTTTTTTTTTTTTTTGGTGGGAGGGGAGAAGAGAGGAATATGGGTTGAAATAGTTGACCAGTGTGGGTTCTTCTAGCGCTGAGATTCTGTGAAGGAAGTAGAATAATCTAATAGGTTTTCTCCTTCAAGCCAAGTAAACTCCTCAGTACAGTTTCCATCCAGGATGTGTGTAACCATGCTGATAAAGGGCAAGCATCCACTTGAAAATCAAAAGTGTATGTGGCATCCAACATAGTGGCAGGTTGTTTGTCAAGGCTCTCATCTGGACATTTACTTATCATTGTGTGCACGAAACAATTGCAGTCCTGAGAGGGGGTGGGTATTAGAATTCTGAAAGACAAAAATTCATTGTCCTCAGAAAACAGCGTTTTCCTTGGAGGACACCCATTTGTGTATCTGTTCCATGATGGGGAAAAACAATTTCCAGATTTCACTAAATGAAGGAGAAGGCACAAAGATGAATCATTAATGATCAAGGTTGTTAGAATTTTTAAGTTCTTTCTAGATAATCTTTTAAAATTGAGAATTCCTAATATATGCATGAAAGTTGAGTTATGTGCATATTTCCTTATTGAAAATAAAGCATTTTGGGCTTGGTTTAATAATAACAGCTTACAGAAAGTAATTGAAGTTATCCAATTCTCTTCCCATTGAAAATGACCTACAGAATATATACACAGAGGAATCAAAAGGAAAAAAAAAGTGCTATGCAATTTTACTGTAGCTGAAGAAAAAAAGGAATCAGGGTAAGATACTGCAGAAGCATTTAACGTATAGCAAATGATGATATGGTAAGAGAAAATTATCCCCTTTTCTTCATGCTCCTTGTCCAAATTCTCATCTTGTTCCATACCCCTGCTGAGCTCCCATTGACTTCAAAGAGAGGTCCATGGGGGTCCAGAGCAAGATGAGGATTTGGCCCCCATGTGCATAATTTTTTTGTGCTGCCTTATTCATAATACACACAATAAGCACTAGATTTGAAAAGGCACTAACAGAGACTGATAATGGCTCCCAAATGATCTTGTATCTTCCTTGTGGACTAAATGATGTGGCCAATTCTGCCAGTGGAAAGTCTCTGCAAACTTTTAGGCCCATGCCAACTGATTATTACAATCATTACCCATTATTATTACTATTATTATGGCTAATGATAATGGTATTTATGTATTATTAAACTACAATATTATTACTGCCACTTCCAAAGGTCTATAAAAACCTGTGACCCTTTATAATCTTTTTGATGAATCTTAAAAAAAAAGTCTTACCAATAATCTTACATTATCAAGGCACAGGGAGGCCTAATGTAGACCAATAGACCACATTGCTGATGTGATGGACCTGGCAGTTAATAAGGGCAAAATAATTAGTGAGGTGGAGTTTTTAGAAACCTCTAAGGACCCTGGTCACTATATGCAGGGAATTGCATCCAGCAAAGGGGAAATCAGGAAAGAAAAATGTACAGCATTAACATGGGGGAAAATATTTTAGGAAAATTATTTCTTATTAAGAGTATCCATCTTAGAAGAACAGCAGACCAGTCTTCCTTATGTGACTATAAAGCCAAATAGATTAGATCATCAGTTAAGGAAAGGAACCTATCATTTACTGCCATTACATTTGTTCCCTCTGCTTACCAATGAATAGGCAGGCTTTAGTCGGGAAATGCAAAAAGAAGCCAAAGTTGACATTAAGGATTATGACCATCAGGGACATATGACTATATCATCACTGCCTCTTTACATCACAATTTAAGCTCCTTGAGGACAGGGATTGTTTCATTTCTTCTTTCTATCCCCATATTCTGGTAAAGTGCTTGATTACTTCGGCACTGAGACACTTTAATAAAAGGTTGCTTTTTGAGTGAATGATTAACCAGAAGCCATCTTGGTTGGGCTTGTTTTTAATATAACCCACATTTATCAAGCATCTGTTGTTAGAGGCAACAGGGAATTAAAAAAAAAAGAGGGCCAGAATTAGAGGGCAGAAGACCCATTTTCCATGTCTCATTTCAGTCTTAGAAGGAAGCAACAAAGGCTGCTACCTAGACAAGATGCCATATAATCCAGGGTTTAAAAGGTGAGTGGGAATCCAAAAGAAAAATATCAGTGTGGGTAGGAGAACTGAGTCTTTTACAACACAAGGAAAATAAGAGAGTCTTCCCCAATTGTTAAATGGTCAAAGGATATGAACAGACAACTTCCAGATAATGAAATTAAAACCTTCTATAGTCATATGAAAAAAAAATGCTCTAGATCACTATTACAGAAATGCAAATTAAAACAACTCTGAGGTACCATCTCAGATCTCTCAGATTGGCTAAGATTACAGGAAGAGAAAAATAATAAACAAATAAATAAAAGATAAATGTTGGAGGGGAGGTGGAAAAACTGGGACATTAATGTACTATTGGTGGAGTTGAAAAAAGATCCAATTACTCTGGAGACTAATTTGGAACTCTATCCAAAGGGCTATCAAACTGTGCATACTCTTTGATCCAGCAGCGCTACTACTGGGTCTGTATCCCAAGGAAATCATAAAGAAAGGAAAGGGACCCACATGTGCAAAAATGTTCATATCAACTCTTTTTGTGGTAGCAAAGAATTGGAAAATGAGTAGATGCCCATCAATTGAGGAATGGATGAATACGTTATGGTATATGAAAATGATGGAATATCATCATTTTATAAAAAAATCTTGAACAAGCTGATTTTAGAAAGACCTTGAAAGATTTGCATGAACTGATGCTGAGCGAAACAAGCAGAAGCAGGAATATATTATACACAATAACAGCAAGAATGTGCAATGGTCAACCATGAAAGACTTGGTTCTTCTCAGTACTTCAGTGATCCAAAGAAATCCCAATAAACTAGGGATAGAAAACACCAATAGCATCCAGAGAACTATAGAGAAATAATGTAAATTAACAGATAGCATGTTTACTTTTTCTGTTCTTTTTTTTCTTTCATGGTTTTTTCTCTTTTGTTCAGATTTTTCTCTCCTAATATGATTCATAAAGAAATATATATTTTAAAAATTAATGTACATGTATACTCAGAAAAAAAACAATTTTAAAAAAAGAAACGTTTAGAAAGTCACTGGAGTTAACTGCTATATAATCGTTGTCCTGAATCTTGATTCATTTTCCTAACAATATAAACATGAGTTCTACACATATATCAAGTGTTTCTCCTTCATATAAAAATTACATCACTTTATAACAGTATTAAAACTTCCTGGGGTCTTGCATGAAATATATGAGAGTTTTAATCGCTAGAAGGATCTCAGGACAACAAAGCTGGAGGTAAAAGGCATCTCAGAGGTCAAATAACCATTTCACAGATGAGGAACTAGGGAACCAAGATTAAGTGACTTTGCCCAAGATTATAGGTAATGAATAAATGTCAGAGGTGGTATTTGAACCCAGACCTTCTACTGGAGAGACAATGTTCTTTCCAGTGTACCATAACTAGAGATATTTTCTAGTAGCACCTTTCCCTTTTACTTCCAATCTAAAATTTTATTTCCCAAATCTGTGATTAGGGTATTGGGATGGTGATAAAAATAACAGAAGGGAAAAGGATGGGGACATAAATTAAACCTGGAATTTCATTGTTTTAAGAAACTCTGGGACAAAAAATATTCCAGCAATGACATTTATTGCTTAAAGCAACGATATCAAATACAAATAAAAACTGAGGCCCCTAAACCATTTATAATGTACTTTGTAGACCACATATTGACTTAGTTTTCAAATGAAATATTATTTTTATTGTATTTTGATTTAATTTGTTAAATATTTACCAATGACATTTTAATCTGATCCAGGTAGAACTTAGGGTCCACCACTCATGTCTGTCACCTCTGTTTCAGACATTTGCATAGAGCACTAAAGTCCTTGCCTAGAGTCATTCAGCCAGTATGTGTCAAAGGAGAGATTCTAAACTCAGATTGTTCTATCCATCATATCAAACATCTTTTCATTCATCATCATTCCCATCATTGTTCATAATCAAACCTCCAAGGAGCATTCACATTGTCAACCATGAAGAACCAACCATTATTAATCAATTATATTGTTAAAATTAGTTCACAAGCAATTATTAAACACCTACTGTGCATAATGGCTCTGGGCCATGAAACTGGAATACATAAAAGACATAATTCCTACTTGCAAGGGAATACAACAGGGAAGACAACAAGAACATCACTGAGCCATGCTGAATAAATATAAATAACAGACCTGCACACAAATATGAAGTAGTTTAATTAAAAGGTGGTTTGGAAAGGACAACAATAGCAATTGGGGGAATAAGAAAAGGTTTCATGTAGATGATGCTTGTGCTGTCAAGTGAAGAAAGATAAGGACTCCAGAAAGCAGAAGTGAAGGAGAAGCATATCCCTTTCATGAGGAATGGCCATCATGGTGGTCCACATATGGAAGGTGGAGTATCATGTGTGAGAAACTGAGAGAAAGTCAATTTGGCTAGATTGCATCATAGAAAAAGAGAAGTAATGTTCACTGAGATTGGAAAATTAGTCTAGGGCCAGATAGCAAAGGAAAAAAGAGAAGAATCTTTATTTTATTCTCAAGGTAAGAGGGAACCATTGGATATTATAGGGAGAATGAATGAGAGGGATCACACCTGCATTTAAGGAAAATCACTTTGGCAGCAATTGTAGGATGGCCTGGAGAGATAAGAGATCTGAGATAAGGTGACCAGAGACTATTACAGAAATTTGGGCTAGAAGTGATGAAGAATTGAACCAAAGGGGTAGCTATGAGAACAAAGAAAGAGTTGGAGGTAAGAGATAGTTATGGAAGTGGAAATGGCAAGATCCTAGTGAGAGGCAGCAAGTCAGCTGGACAGGAATTAGAGGTAACTGTAATTAAGATAATGAGACCAGCTCTAGTCAATACTATTTGGGGAGATATCTTATTATACTTCCTTTTTTTGTTAGTAGCCATTTGGCATTTCCATCTACTAATAAAGGGCTCTGGACCAGATTGAACTAAGGTCACATTATAAGTTCACCAAGGAGATGAAAATACAACTCTAAGCCTCCTGAGCTGTGACAGCTCTGCAACAGCCCACTCAGCGTTGGGCACAGAATTCAGAATCCTACCTCTTAAGCTAGTTTTACTGTCCTGGACACACTGTAGGACCTCAGAAGTGTCACTAAGCTCTCAGCAGTTAGCACTGCTCTGATCACACATGTCTGTAAAAGTGGGGAAGTAGAAATGTCAACTACCTCAATGAGGCAATTATGAGTTACTGAAATAGCACGTGTGCCACACTTTGAACTTTCTCAAAAGAAATAGGATGCGAATTTAAAGCCTTCTGCTCTCCAGTCTCCTGCAGAAGCTAGAAGAGGGAGAAGTAACTCCCCCAAACCTTGCCTGCATTCTTTCCTAGACTTGCAGCCTGGGAAAATAATCCTTTGAGGAAGATTTCATCCACATGCTTTCTCTTTGCTCCAATGGAGCTCAGTGGGAATGTCAGGGCCAATATTAGACAACTTAAAAGTCTGGATTTGATTATCTCTAATCAAATCCAACATACAATTATTAATGACCCATTAACTTCTAGGACAGTATTAGATGCTTCTATCACAAAGATAAATTTTTAAATATTGTCTGTTCTCAAGGATTTCATTCCATTTCAGATGCATTCTGAGTTTATTTGAATAATAAGCATCATCATGTTTCTATTATTTCTATATGCCAGATACTGTGCAATGTGCTGGAACCCTACTGTACTCTGTACTGACCATCATTTGCTAACACTTATAAAGCACCTGTTATGTGCCAGGTCCTCTACTAAGCATTTGACTATTACTATTTCATTTGATCTTCACAGCACCTCTGGAGGTTAGGTGCTATTATTAGTTTTATTTTACAAATTGATAAGCTGAGGCAATCAGGTTAAGTGATTTATTTGTCCTAGGTCACATAGTTAGTAGGTGACTGAAGTTAGAGTCGAATCTTTTTTTTTTACTACAAACCTAGCCTCTATCCACTGTGCCAATGGACAATAACATGATTGACAATAATAATAACTCACATTTGTATAGCTTCTTAGAATTTGCAAAAACATTTCTCTCCATTTGTTTTGTTAGATAGGTTTGATTATTTCTAGATTGTCCTATAGCCCTAATCTTCTATTAATCTATGATTGTATCATAGATGAAGAGGTGAAAATAACCTTTTGGTTCCCATCTTGCCAACCCCTTTATTTGGCAGATTAAGAAATTGAGGTCCAGTGACATGGAGTATTTATACTAGGAGACACATGCTGTTGTTCCTTCAAACACCCTAATCTCATATTTCTTTAGTCTCTTCCATTCCCCTTACCTATTCCTCAATGTACCTAAGCTACATATAAAGATGGATACTCCCTTGCGATTGACATTTGCTCAACATATTTCACTTTATGATCAAGAGTTTTATAAATCCTTTATCCAATCCTAGTCTCATGTCATTCCATCTCTTATGTTTTATTCTCACTGTAACCTCCAAGTCCTTCTCCCTTAGTTGTTTCCTATGCTATCATTCAATCTCTGAATATACTCTCCTCCCTTCCCCATTTCAATCCATTAAGGAACTAATTCACTTAGTCCTCCTGGCTTCACTCTCTTGCTCAAGGTGCTACTGAATGGTGCTTGCAGAAATCACTCAGCTGAGCAGAGTCCACCACAAATTTATGTTATCTACTCTCAGCTTAGCTTACAATGGTGAGACAATCTTTTTATTCTTCTCTAAATGATTTTCTGCTGGGTAGTTAGATAGGACAGCGGATAGAATACTTGGCCTAGAGTCAAGAAGATTCCTCTTCCTGAGTCCAAGTATGGCTACAACCACTTAACTGTATGAGCCTGGATAAGCCACTGAACCTGGTTTACCTCAGTTTTCTCATCTGCAAAATTTGCTGGAGAAATGGCAAACCATTGTAGTATCTTTGCCAAGAAATCTCCAAAAGGGGGCCACAAAGAGTCAGATATGACTGAAAAAACAATTGAACCACAATGACAGCAAATGATCTATCCTACTTTCCACAATGCCTATTTCAAATTTTCTCTTCTCTCCTCCCACGCCTCTCTTCTCCTATCCTATCAGCAAATGACCTTGTCTCATAGTTTACCTAGAAAATGAAAGTCATTCACTGTGAACTCCCTCTTCATCTCACAACTCATTGACATCACACTACATACTATTTTCTCTTTTATTCTGTAACGAAGAGATGGCCCTTCTCATTGACAAGATCAACTCTTCTACAAGTACTTTTTAATTTTATCACCTTAAGGCTTCTCTACAAAACTGCCTCAACTATTACCCTCTGTCTTTAATTTTCAGTTTTTCCCTATTTATTCTCTTCTATACCAAAATATCCTCCATTTCCCCTCCAAAGAAAAAATAACTTAAACTTCACTGAATTTCAACCATCCTTACTATCTGTTGTTGTTTTGTAATTATTTTTTTTCAGTCACGTATGACTCTTCATGACCCCATTTGGGTTTCAAAACCATGGGTGAATTAGGGGGATGTCTACCCTAAACATATGAAGACTTCCCCTTCCAGAATGAGTGGGTGAAAACAATTTGTTTCAATGTCCATGAAGGCAGTGAAAGCAGGTGCTGTGGAGTAGAGTTTGCTAAGACACTGAAAATACTAAGGTCATCCATTGCATCCCAGCTCATTTCCAGTTGTCTTGACTTTTGCCCTGTCATTGGACTTCCATAACTCTGGAAGAGAGAGTTCAATGATTTTCACAACTCTGACTCATTTAAATCTAATTTATATGCAAGTCAAAACATCACTTATTCATGAAGTCATTGGTCTTTGAAAATGAATGACAAACAACTATATTTATATACATACTTACACACATATATGCACATACCCACATATGTGTATGTATGTATATATACATGTGTGTGGCCGTATCAATTTGTATGTTAATGTGTGCATGTGTGTATATATTTTTCTGCCCTAGTCTCTCTCCTGAATGCCAGTTCCATGTCACCAAATCTCTACTGGACATTTCAAACTGCATGTTTGCATTTCAAATTCAGCAACACAAAAATGAACTCATTACCTTTTTCACCCAAGGCTACCCATTTTTAATACTTCCCTATTCTCAAAGCCACTACCATCCTATGAGTTTTCCAACTTCACAACTTCAGTATTATCTTTGACACTTACTCTCATTCACCTAGAAAACCAATAGTCAAATTGTCATTTTTCATGCTGCAACATCTTTTGAATATACCTCCCCATTTGCACAATTATAACCCTAATTCAGGCCCTCACCACCTCTCACCAGGACTATTGTAACTGTGTCCTATTAAGTTTCCTTCAAACTTCTCTCCACACTCCATAAAGCTGCCAAAGTGATTTTCCTAAAGCAGATGTCTGATCATGTCTCCACCTCACTTTCTGCCTGCTTATTAAAGACCAATGTCTTTAATATTTTCAATTATTTATTTTCAATATTTTATTATTTCAATATTTATATTATATTTCAATATTTTCAATTATTTTATAAATTATTTCAATATTTTATATTACATTTGCTTGGCTAAATGCCAACCTCTGCTCGATCCAATCCTTCCTTTCCTTCCCAGGTGACATTCACTTGCTTATTGTCCACTATCCATGACATTCTATCTATACCTTTGTCCTAGCTGTCTCCCATTCCTGGAATGATTTCCCTTCTCAACTCCATCTCTTGAAATTTCTATTTTCCTTCAGGATTCAGCTCAATTACTAGTTTCTACATGAAGATCCTGCTGATTTCTCCCGCTGTTAGTGCAATAGTCTTCCCAAGCAATAGCATAACCCTTTTCTATGTATTTTCTATCTATTAGTACAGGTTATTTCCACCTATCGAACTTCTGTAAAGAGGAACTGTTTCACTTTTGTCTCTGTTTTCCAGTGCTCCTCACGGTGCCCAGTACATGATAGGTTTCTTAACAGGTGCCTGTTGATTGTTTGCTCAAAATCACATAGCTAATAGGTGACAATAGTTGAATTCATAGCCAGTTTTTGTTTCTGATTCCAAATTCAATCTCTCTACACTGAACATCAGTATTATCCCTATTTTTTAGATGAGGAAACTAAGTCTCTGAGATGTCCAGTAACATGACCATGAGATTTACATCTGGTAATGACCTCAGAAGTCATTGCTATTCTGTTTTCCCCATGAAGTATCAGAAAACTCTAAATGTAGACAGCTCAGAGGCACAGAATCTCACTTCTTCATTTTGTTTATTATTGTTGTTGTTTATCCTTCATTCTCAAAGAGGCCAGTGACATCAAGATGGACATATCTTGACTTGCAGGGAAATTGGATTTAATCGAGGCAGAGCGGTGCAAAATCATCATCCTCACTCTCTCCCCCAAAGTCATCTGAATCCAGTGGCAAGACATAAGTCAGGATGACTGGCAATGGCCTCAGATAGAGTGGGATATCTCAGCCTTTTTAAGTTGAAGTCTTTCCCAAGTCTCAGTTTGTCTCAGACAACACCCATTCAGTAATAAAGATTAGACAAGAATGGAAGCAAAAGATGACCTTCACAAATGAATCAACATGGGAGGTGAAGATTCCTTCATTTTACAGATAAGGGGAAACCATAGGTGGGTGACTTGCTGAGAGGAATACCACTAGTAAATATCCAAAAAGGAATTTGAACCCAGGTCTTCCCTAACTGCTATCAGTACTTCTTCTGTGGAATCCATTTAGCCCCCTTGTTTTCCAGATAAGAAATTCAAGTCCCAGAGAGATTAGGTATCTAAACCAAAGTCACACAAGCTAGTTAAGAGGCAGAACCAACTTTCTCAAATGGTTACAATCTCCCATTCAAATGATCTTTCCATCACCTACAGGTTTCTTTGAACCCTGAAGAATTAGCAACTAGTCAAACTGAAAGACCTCACCCATTTTCAACTTCTGGAATCCAGACTTCCTGCACAAACATGTCATATGTCCATACCCAATCAATGGCAGGCTCCTATCTTCCATTTCACCCACATTAAGGAGCAGAAGATTATCTCTTTAACGGGGATGATTTTATTTTTTTTGTAAGATATCCATCAAAAGCAAGATTGCAACCCAGCAGCTGGGCCACTGGAAATTCCATCACACATGGCACGTTTTAATCATGCCGGATCCAACACTCTTTCTCTGGATATCAATTACACTAATGATTCTTACATAATACCCTCGTGCATGTGCCTACGGGATATGTACTGTCACCTCTCCTTTGTCATAAAAATAGTCACTCACTCCGGAGCCACATGAAAGGAGCTGCTTTCATTTGTACATAATGAATGAGTAACACTGTAAAAAAAGACATTTTCTCTCATATTAGTTTAACAGAGTGAAGAGATCTCACATATGACAGTGCTAAATATACTCTTAAGCTACTAATAAAGACGAAGCCTGAGGGAGAAAATTCTAATGACGAGAAACGCCAGAAGTTTGGGTTTTAGAAACTCAAGCAAAAATTGCCTCACTCTGGTATAATTTTGAAATCATTGCATGAGGACCGGGGATTTCTAATAATTTTATTCTCAATAAATCTCCCCAGTCAATCTGAAATCATTTTATTTCCAATAAATCTGCTAAGTCTGTCTAAAAGTCAAAAGCATCCTGTTCCCCACACAAGAATAGGCAGGCTCCTTAATGCTTAGAATGCCATGTTGGGTGAAGCTTCATTTTTTATTTAGTATAGGATAATCTTGGGTTATTCTTAGGCTAGCGCTAGAAGGGACCTCGGTGGCCCTCTAGCCTAACTGCCTTATTTTACAGATGAGAAAACCAAGGTGTAGAGAAATTTCCTAAAGTCTTACGAGCAGTAAATTGCAGAGAGAGGATATATAGACCCTTAAAATTAATAATGAGAATGAGAACATTTATATGAGCTAATACAAAATGAGAAGTAGAGACAGAATAACAATATGCACAGTTACTATAAGAATTCAAATGGAAAGCACAACAAAAGAATTAAAATTAAATGTTGTGAAATTAAAATGAAATTAAAAATTGATCCCCAAAAAGAGGAAAAAAGGCATCTTTCCTTAGAATTTTTATGGGTTTTTTTGTTTCTTTGCAGAGGTGGAGAATATTGCATATCACATCAGACTGTTAAAATTAATGCTAATTAGTTTTTGATGATGCTTTTTTATGAAAATTATTATAATGGATGATTCTTTTGGAGAAATTGGGGAGACGATGTAGGTTGTATAAAAACTAAAGATATCAACATTTTATTTTGAAAAATAAAAATGACAGCAACAATATAATTTATTGGTCAAGAGGGTCAAAATGTTTCTTTGAATCAGTGAAGGCCATTTGTAGGAGAAATAAGTAAGCGAATGAATAATTGAATGAAGGAATGAATGAACAAACGAATCCTAAGACAGACTCTTCACATTGTCTTCTAGACATCTAAAGGTCCTGTCAGTGTTTCTGCTGTGGCAGGAGCACATGGCAGTATTACTAAGAATTATGTTTTATGGGAGCGGTTTCCATGATAACTCCTATTTTCAAGGTTTAATAAATCAGTCATAAAAATGTGCTTAAAGCTGAAGCTTGGCAAAGCAATTTAAAGGAAAAAAATTCCTCCTGGTCATTTTTAAGTTATACAAGTACAAAAAGACAGCTTGTACTGTAGATGTTTTCCCCCTTGCCCACAATTTGGGAGGTTCATGATTTGAATTGGCTGAGTGATCGGTCTATGATGTCTATCGTCAGAACATTGAGGGCAATTTGAAAGAAAAGAGAGGAATGAGAAAACCATTTACATCCCACATAGCAAGTATCCCACATACATATGGAAAATGATATTTCATGCATTTTATCAGTGTTTGCTGATGCTTTTAAAGGAACTGGCTTTTTCTTTTGTCCACCAAGATACTGCACCCATCTGAGAAGATCCAGAGAAATGTTCTCCAGTTTGATCCCTGAAATTCTTAACATTTATACATCATCCTTGTCTCCAAATTATTTAATAGTAATAAATGAAACCAGCTTGTTAAAAAGAAATATCTTTCTTTAGTTTAAAAAAATTTTCATGCCTTTTGTTCATTTAAAACACTTAGTAGAATGCTGATTTCCAAGAGCCATCTTGAGCTGTCCTAAGACTTTATTTATAGTTTAATTAATGAATATTAAGAAGAATAGTAATAACTAGCACTTACATAGAACTCTTAGGTTTCCAAAGGGTTTTTCTTGTTATCTCATTTGATCTTCAAAGCAACTCTTTGAATTATGTACTACTATTTTTCCCATTTTACAAATGAGGAAACCAAACCTGAGAGAGATTAAATGATTTAAATTAAATGACTTGTGTGTTTGTCACACAGCTGAGAAGCAGAAATTATATTCATCTTCCTGACACCAAGTCCAGCATTCCATACATTGTGATATAGCTGATCAACTATGATGTCATAAACTCACTGAAACTTAGAATTGGAAGGAATGTCATTGTGTTTCTGGTACCCGAATGAGCAGGCCTGTATAAGAATTTTGACGATTTTACCTCAGGGATGGGTCCTACCACCTCTCAAAGTAGGCCATGCTACTTGGGAAAGTTCTAATCCTTAGAAAATAGATGTTTTCCTTTAAGTTGCCTGATACATAATAGGTGCTTTATTGCTTGTTGACAGACTGATTAATTTATGCTGAACTTAAATATACTTCTGCCTAGCTTTCATTCATTGGTATGTGTTGCTTGACAAAATAAAGCATAATATCCATTTTTACTTTATTTTTAATTTGTGAAATAAAACAAAATCTACACAACATAGTAGAATTGGAAAATTTCTTTTTAACATGACAGTCCTTCAAATATCTGAAGATTGAAGCCCAACCCACTTCCCCCTAAATCTTCTTGCCTTGCTTTATAACCAAAACACTTAGAACAGTAACTGGAGTATATAATAAATACTAAATAAATATTTGTTGAGTGACTACTAAATTTGGTACTGGTGGTCTTTTCCAACTCATTACCCTGTTGAACTTTCCAACTGGATATTCTCTCCTCTTCTGTCTTTCTATGACACTGCTCTGTCTCTTTCTCTTCTTGTTTGGTTATTCAGAGACATACAGAATGATAAAGTCATAGGATCTCTGAGTTGAAAGGGACTGGAGAAATTATCTATTCCAACCTTTACCTAAGAGCAAGAGTTCTCTGTTATACAACACAACTGTAAGTAGTAGCTTAGGTTTTTTGTATCATCCAGGACGCCTCCTCTTGTATATAGCCTTCCTGCACAGAAAAGCAACCCCAACTTCAAGGAAATGTATGAATCAACATTCAGAAATCCCTATCAATATGTTTACTTTATCAGCCAGAAAGAAGGTATATTAGTTCAAACAAAAAATAGTCAATCAAACAGAAAAGATTTACCATTTTTTCCTGCAAGACACTATATCAACAGTAGGAAAGGGCACAGTGGGATCAAGAACATGTTTGGGGTTTTGTTTGTTTTGTATTGTTTTACTTATTTATTTGTTATTCCTTGAAGTAAGTTTATTTATTTTTAATACTCTGCTTTATGAATCATGTTGGGAGAGAAAAATAAGAGCAAAAAGAAAAAAAAACATGGGATAGATTTTTTTAAAAAAGAAAAAAATAAATGAACACAGCATGTATTGATTTACATTCAGTCTCCTTAGATCATTTTCTGGATACAGATGTCACTTCTTTCCATAGTCTGTTGGGATTGCTTTGGGTCACTCAATAACTGGGAAGAATCAAGTTCTTGTTGTTATTGTGTATTGTTTTCCCGATTCTGCTTTTTTGCTCAGCATCAATTCATGTAAATATTTCCAGGCCTTTCTATAATAAACTTTTCATTATTTTTTATAGAACAAAAATATTCCATTACCTTCATGTACCATAGCTTATTCAGCCATTGTCTAATTTTTGGGCATCCACTCCTTTTCCAGTTCTTTACTACCACAAAAAGAGCTGCTGCAAACATTTTTTTCCAAATGTTGGTCCTTTTCTCTCCTTTATAATTTCCCAAGGAACATGTTTGAATTGTGCTCACAAACAGAAGAAAGGCACATAGGGAATGCATATTATCAGAAGACAGGTATGAAGAGACATACCCTGACACATATAGTCACATATGACCAAATCAACTCATGTCTCTGACAGTGCAGCTCGGTTAATGCTCTAAGATAACATCATATGCTGACTGCTGCTAAGCATTATCTTTCTGCTCTCCACTTATAAATGTTTGTTGATTGATGGATTGACTTCTGGATCTTTATTCATTTTATCTTTCCCCTCTGTAGGGGAAATTTTTTTTCCTGGAATTTTCCACAATTTGATAATCCCTAAGTTTGTCTTTGTTCCTAGCTTCTGAACTTCAATTCTCGAAGCCCAGTTGCTGATCATCTCATTTCTGTGTACTAAGGTTCACTTACTTCTTCTCAGAAACGATGCTCTGACAGGTATTTTTAGTCCATAGCTAAAACTATTAGTCACTGCATCCAGGTTAGTGGAAAAAAAACAATCATTTGTCTTAATGCTAATACTAAGTTTATTTTTTGGACTTGTCATATCTGGCTTTAAATTGAAGTCCATTTTCCCAGAGCATATTACTTAGGGTAGAAACTCTTTTATGACTTTCATGTAATTCTTTCACAGGATTCTGTGTCCCCAATAACTATATCATGTGGATCTGATAAAGAAACTCAATAAGAATTGTATCGAGGTTTGCTTTGCTCCTCAAATCCTCTCTACATATAAAGATACATATACATATATGCACACCTGTACATAGACAGAGAAGAGGGGACAAGGAGAGAGGAAAAGAGAGAGAAAGAAAAGGAAGGGAAGGAAAGTTTTTTTTAACTCCTTGAAGTATCATACTTGTTTACACATAAGAATATTAAATTAATAAAATTGTTTGAATGATTGCTATTCAAATTGATAAAAAAAAAAAAAACCATAAGGAATTTACCTTAGAGAAACTAGTTAGTTGGGAATCAAAAAGATAAAACTCTAATATCAATATCATCTCTCAACTAGCTACGTGACCTCAGGGAATCATTCTTGTATGAGATTGAACTTTAAAGTTATTGTGATTTGTATTTTTCTTATCATTTTTGATCAGGAACATTTTTTTTCAAATGGTTGTTGATAGGTTGTATTTCTTCTTTTGAAGACTACTGATATCTTGTGACCATTTATGTCCTGGACAATGGCTCTGGACCACATATTTTTAATCTTTTTTTAAAAATATGCACATTATTCATCCCAAATCACCTCCTTCTTCTAAGGAGACTATACTTAAATTATTATATGACACTAACAATTTTTTAACAAAGCATTTTAGCAAAGATGATTTATCATATTAAAAAAGGAATAAAATCTAAAGAAAAATGAAAAGTTTGGTGGGGGTTGCTTTTTTAAATTAAATTCAATTAAATTCAACAAGCATTTAAGTAGTTACTATGTGTCAAAAAATAGAGATATAAAGATAAAAACAAAATAACCCCTATTCTCAACGAGCTTACATTCTACTTTGGGGAAAACAGCATGAATACAGATAAGTAAATAAAATATATTAAAGAAATGGAGTGGGTTTCTGTTCCAAAGAAATGGGAGAGAATATAGAGAACAAATTACATTAACGCAGATATATGCATATATATACATATATATAAAATAAAAAAGAAAATTTTAAAAATCCATCTGTTTTCACCCTGAATGGTATTTTTTACTCCTCAGTTCTTTAAACAGCTGGCTGCACTGCAGTATTCTTCCCTTGCAATCCCTCATTAGATGAGGCTGATATCTTCCATTATTATCTTATCTATGGTACCATAGATGGCTAATGAGGCCAGTCCAAGATCTACAGCCTCTGTCACAGCTCAAGCACATATTTTCTGGCATAATGAGTTGTCCTGGGTTGTTAATTTGGTCTTCAGCTCATTGTTTCTGCCAAGCACATTCATTTTTCCATCTTCTTTTGCAAAATTTTGAAGCCTAACACTTCAAAGTAGATTCTTCCCAGAAAGGAAGTTGTCCTCAATAAGAGACTTTCACAGGTTGTCATGAATGTTACACATTTTCATGCTGGCCATGAGACCATCCTTAAAGTGTTTTTAACTGCCCTTCTCTTAAGGCATTGCCCATGCTGGATCAGTGAAAATAATTACACCTTCTTTCAGAAGTTTAAAACCACTTATCCAAATTATATAGCCTCTCCATTGATGCTTAAATCATATTGCCATAATTTAAATGATATTGATATTCATATAGGAAAAAAATCATATTGTTATAGACATCCATAGTTAAAGACTCCTTCATGAGCAAGATGAATGGTGTTTTCTTCCTGGATAGCTTGAGTTACCTTCTGTAAGTGATTAACACATCATATCCAAAGTATACTTTAAGGGTTCCAGATCTTTGATAGTTTACATCTTGGAGCATCTATTTAAGGTACTTTAGAGACAATTTAATTCAGAGTACTTATTTTGTAGATAAGGAACCAGAAAGATTTAAATAGCTTGGTCACAGTTACACAGGAAGCAAGTGTAGAAGCAGAGACCAGCACTTAGTACACTGCCTGGCAAATGGCAGATGCTTAATAAATATCTCTTGCCTGATTGATCTCTGTGTCCAAATTACTTTTCCACTGATCCATGGTTGTGTTTACACTTTGTCAAGTTTTTCATGGATTCCACACTTGCCTCTGACAGACTATTATGGAATAGAGCTAGGAACATTCTGTTCAATAAACATGCTGGCTGAGCTGGTCTTAAATTGCTTCTCCAGTGGATAGAATCATTCTCATTGACCTTTTGCTAAGAAAGTAAGAGGTTAAAACTTATTTTGGCTAAATGATTTGGTCAGATGTCAGTTGCAAATAGTGAAAGAAAGTAGAGGTAATGGATATATATATATACATACATACATACATACATATACATACATATATATACATATATGTATATATATATATATATATATGTTTTTCTAGAAATTTGTTCAAGAAAGGGAAACAAGATATAAAATAATAACTTCAGGTGATGCTAGGATATAGTAAAGGGTTGTTAAGGATGAGGAAACGTGGCAGGTTTCTGTCAGATACTCAACCTGCTTCTCTCCAACTGACATATTTACCACCCTAAATCAGAACCTTCCCACTTCTCTTCTACACTACTATAGTAGCTTTCTCAGTTCATTTCACACACTCTTCATTCAATCTACCACACAGTTATGAAATATATATTGCTCTTGGTTTTTTGATGAAAAACTCTAAATATGTTCTTCTCCTTAAATATCTCTGGTGGTTCCATATTTTGAATCCAATATGAAATAGAAGATCATCAAACTGGCATTTAAGGGTATCCAAAATCTAGTTCAAACTTGCCCTCTGAGTCTTATTTTATATAATTTGGATTACTAACTACCAAAACTCAACATTCCCTTCCAGTCCTCTTAACATTGTCATAATTTACTTCATAGCAATAATGAATTTCCTCTCTAATGCCATTTCTATAAATCATTATCAACTTCCTCTCCTCAGTTCATGCACTATTATCCAAATTTCAACTCAGGTATTTTCACTTCATGAAGCTTTCCTTAATCTGACTGTGTATTTTTGTTTAAATTCAATTAAATATTTTAACTAAAAATGAATTCCTTTCTCTCCTGGAAAAAGAAACAAAACTCTTGTAAAAATATGGGTTTTCAAGCAAACAAATTCTTGTATCAGCCATAATCATAAAATGTATGTCTCATTGCTTATCTGAAGTTCAGCACTGTATTTTGAGGTAGGTCAGTGTGGTTCATCATCGGTTCTTTGGAATCATTATTGGTTATTGCATTGATCAGCATTCCTAAGTCTTTCAAAGTTGTGTTTATAATATTGATGTAATGTTATGGTCTTCTATTTCTGCTCACTTCCCTTCGTATCAGTTCATGCAGGTCTTTCTAAGATCCTTTGAACCCATCTTCACCATTTCCCACAGCATACTCCCTTATATTTCCACGTGGATTATATATTGTATCTAAGTAAAATATAAGCTTCCCAATGACAGAGATTGTTTAGTTTTTGTCTTGATATTCTTGGTGAAAAATATAGTACTTTTAATATGCTAAATATGCTATAAAATGTTTATGGAATTGACTTAAAGATGGCTTCAAGTGCATCATAAAAATAATCTGTGTATACAAATGGGGTAGTAGAGGAGGTCAAATCCAGAGCACTGGATCTAGTCTTACCATAGAGACTACTCTTTGATTGAATCCAAGATGCTTAGATACTCATTGACCTAAAGAGTTATCTTGTTTAAAGCTTATGTAAAGTCAAGAGTAAGCACTATTAATTGGAGAAATGAGGAGTAAGGGGAAGATATCTTTCTGATAAGAAGGAAACACATTTTTCCCCAAATTATAATATTACAAGGAATCATAGATTTAGAATTAAAACGGACTTTATATTTCCTTCAGCATAGTCCTTTACATTTTTCAAGCAAGAAAACTGAAGCTTAGAAAGAGGAAGTAAGTTCAAGGTGACATAGGTAAAAAGTGAAAAATCCAGGATTCAAACCCAGGTGCCTAATTGACCTTGAAATAATGTTGAACATTTCAGATATTTCATGGATTAAATAGGGTTTTGTAGGCTAGCCTGGGAATTGTGATATTGTTTCTATGGGAAAAATACATTCCAAGTTCCAAACAACTTACAAATTTATGTTTTGGAAGACAGCCCTTTCAGAAAGTTATTAGATTTGCAGGTGTTACCAGGATTGGAGCATAGCACTCCAATTCTATTCAACAAATATCTTTTAAATGTCTATTGTAGATAAGATACCTGCTATCATTGAGAATTTTTTTAAAAGATAGAAATAATGATAATTCTTGCCCTCAAGAAGTTTTCCTCCTAGTAGTGATATGTGTCTTTGCTGACATTTTGGACATTTTTTAGTGTCCAGAGTTAAAAAAAAAAAAAAAAAGGATGAGTGGCCAAGCACCACTAGAAACCCCATCCAATGTCCTAGTGTAATGGAAAGAGTCCCAGTCTATTTTGTAGCAAGACTCCAATCCCAAATGCTGCCTTCATGTCTTATATTTATTTTTCTGATGAAATGGGGTATTGATGATGACAATTCCATATTCCACATGTTTGGAGAGAGAGAATGTGCCAACTGAACCAACCTTTCCCTATTTCTTTGCCAATGGCTCTATTCCCAAACAGAGTCCTTTATGAATGACAATGTGGAAATGGCCAAGAAATAAATGGCCGTGTGTCTCTACACAGTCCCCCAAAACAGACTTTGGTTCAGCCAATCTGATCATCCCAGCTGTCTGGTCTAGAAGATCGATATCAATTAGGCGTTGTGGCTGAATCAATTGTGGTCATGTGGATCAATTGTTTCTGAGGGCCCAAATGACTCTACCAGATGTACTGTAGACAGACTCTTTGTGCTCTATGGACCCAACCCACATCTGTCTTTTCCCAGCAAACTGCAAAGGGTGGGATAGAACGTCACATCTGTCTCACTGGCAATGTCATCACTTGTCCTGATTTTCTTGCTATTTGGATACTTCCACACACTGGTGTGAAGATTCATAGGCAAATCATTAATTCTAATAGGTGATGTTCTATTTGATTTAGGTCAGTATGAAACATATAATTACCTCCTTGTTCATTCATTCATTCATTCATTCATTCATTCATTCTAGAAGCCTTTATTGAATTTCTGCACAGGCTGTTTCCCTGCTTGCAGTTTCTCCCTCTCCAATCCACACTCCTCACAGCTGTCAAAATATTCTCTCAAAGATACAAGTTTGACCATGTCCCTCCTTTACTCAAGAATTTTCAGTGGTTCCTTTCTTGAATCAAATGCATACCCCATCAGCTATTATTGAACTCTGGCTCTAGCTGCCTTTTTAGACTTCTTTCATGTTACTCGCCTTTACAACATTCTTGCCAAACTCCTCACTCTTGCCCAAACTCAGAATTCTAACTCTCAGTTCTATCACCTTGCCTAGCCTTCATTCCATCTTAATTTATACATGGTGGAATTCTTGAAATTCAACTTAGATATTACCTTTACATTTTGCCTTCTACCTGAGCTTTTTACTAACATCCCATAATATGTGGAAATTATATTATATATACATATTTAATATTCCCCATGTGTACATACATACATGTTTACATATATATATATGTAAATATAGATATTCACATACACACACACACATACACACACACTTTACTTCCTCATCATCAATTTGTGCTCTGCATGTGCTGTATTCTCCCAGTAGAATGCAAACTCTTTGAGAGACTAAGACATTTTTCATTTTTATTTGAGAATACCTAGCACACTGTGACACTGGGTGCTTATTTATTAAGAACTTAGTATTGCCAGATGTGTGTGTATGTGTACAACAAAGTAAGAATGTATGTATAAATATGTATGTATGTGTGTATAAATAATAAAATAAGCAATCCCCAATTTTCAAGGATGCTAATTGGAGAGCCAAGAATGGAGTCAAAAAGACTGAGTTTAAATCAGTCTCAGATACTTTTGAATTATGTAACCCTGGACAAGTCACTGAGCCCTGTTTACCTCAGTTTCCTTATCTGTAAAATGAGCTGAAAAAAGAAATGGCAAATCATTCCAAAGAAATTTTGCCCAGACTCCAGATGGAGTCACTAAGAGACAGACATGACTGAAGGAGAACAATTTTTAAGGAATTTATATTCTTTTTAAAGTCTTTTTAAGTGAATGAAATACCTCTTCTGCTGTGCACGTAGTTAGAGCATCATATATGTAGAGATAGAAGGAACTACAAGAGTCATCTGATCAGCCTCCTATTTTATAGATAAAGGAATTAAGATACACTGAAGTTAAATTAGCTAGATGGCACAGTGGATGGACCACTGGGCTTGGAGTCAAGAAGACCTAAATTCAAATCCAGCCTCATACACTTACTAGCTGTTTGACCATGAATAAGTCACTTAACCTGTTTCAGTTTCTCTAGCTATGAAATTCAGACAATAATAGAGCTTACTTCATAAGGTTGCTATAATAAATGAAACACTTAGCAGAGTATCTGATATATATATATATATATATATATATATATATATATATATGCACTTGATAACTGGATTTTTTTAAATGACTTGCCCAGATAGCAAGTATCAGAGGCTAAATTTGAACCTATGACCTTTGATTCCTGCAATACTGACTCCTTACAATAGAAGTATTATATCTGGAATCAGGAAAGGCCTAGGTTCAAATTTTGCCACTGACACTTACTGTGCAACCTCAGTAAATTTACTGTCCTTCCTGAGCCTCAGTTTTCTCACCTATGAAATGGGGATAATTTCATCTACCACCCAGGTCTGTTGTGAGGTTCTAATGTGATAATGTCTGTAAAGTGCTATTTTGTGCTAGAGGGCATGGTCTCTATGCTATACTCTCTTATTAGTCAGGTCTCAATCAGGAAATGATCTGCCCAATGCAATAGGGAGTTCTTGAACTTTAAATGCAAAGTTGTGCTTTGAGTGATCAGTTTCAGATTATTTATGAGTGCTAGAAGCCTTGGCTTCATATCCTGCAGCAGACATATGAGTAATGCAACATTGGGCAAATCATTTACATTCTCTAGATATTAGCTTCCTCAAAATTTCCACAGGAAATGTAGTGATGTGCTCCAAGTTCTCTTCCAAGTTTAAATTGATAAGTACAGAACCTAAATTGATTCTAAAAAGTCCAATTCAGTTGTATGAGGCACCGAATCCCAAAGACCATATAATTATTCAACTGAAAACTCAGAATGTCTACCCTTTTCCCAAAACAACACAAGCACAGCATGTCCTAAAGAGGGCTGTTCTGTCCTAATTCCAGCTGTGATAGCACATTGCCCTATGCTAAGGAACAAATCCAAATGTTGCATCACTTCTGAAGAAAGACAGTGAAATCTGGAATTCATCTGGAAAAAGAGGGTGATAAGAGAATTTGAAAACAAGCAATGTGAAGATTATTTTTAAAAAAGACTTTGGAGATTTTTAGACTGGAAGATTCACAAAGGACAGGGTTATAGTGTTGGGGAGGGATATTAGAAACAATTCAATCCACCAAGTCTAAGAAATGGATGTCTTCCACCATCATATGACAAGTAGCACTCCTGCATTTGTTTGAATGTCTGTAATGAAGGGGAATTTCTGCCTGACTCAGAGTTAATAGCTGTGTCACTTTAGGCAAGTCATTTAATCACTCTTTTCCTCAGTTTCCTTTTCTACAAAATGGGAAAAATAATAGCCCTTATCTCACAGGATTGTTTTGAAGTTCAATTGAGGTAATGTATGCAAAATACTTTGCAAACATTAAGCACTAAATAAATGCTTATCATTATCCTTATCATTATCAATCATGATCATTACTAATTATTTTCAAAGAACCTTTTCCTCTTTTGGTTATCCTGAGTTTCCAGACACCAAACTAAAATCTACTTCTTGAAAACTTCTCATTGCTCCTAATTCTGTCTTCTTGGGACAAGCAGAAAAAAACAAAACTCAGTATTCTTCCCCATGCTAATTCTTCAAATATTTGAGGACAGCCATCATGTCTTTCGTCCAGAGTAACTATCCCAATTCCTTCAACTGATCTTATGACAAGAACATGATACTATCTACCATCTTGAGTGGTTTCTTTGAAATGCTCTCAATCTTAATAATAATCTTAAATCTTTTGCCTAGAAATAAATTAAATGATCAAGATGTGATTAGAACATGGTGGGGTATCATAGGACTAGAACCTCTATTTTTTGTGTGCTATGTAGCTCTTATCACATTGCAAACTCACGTTAGCTTCCTTGGCTTCCAGGTCATTCTGTTATATTAACATGAAGCTTGAAACATCTTTTACTGATGAATTGTTCAGTATCCATACCTCCTCAAAATGGCTTCAAGTTTTGGAGGACTGTCATGGGGAGACAAGTTAGACTTGTTTAGATTGAAAAGTTTAAAACTCCAAAAGTAAAAAAAATGGAGCAATTGATAGGAACTGCTAAGAAGGTCTCTGTTTGCTATAAGATGATGTGATAGGGACCAAAACATGGAGTTGTCCAGAAATGGAACAGGTTGCCTCTGGAAGTGGTGTTCTCTCTACAAATTCCAAGAAGAGACTGGATGACCACTTGCTAGGCTGTGGTGTATCAAATTTATTCTTTGAGTCACCTCTTAGGCCTCTTTACATTTGGCAAATCCATTCTACAATTCTATGAATCAGTTAATGAGGGAATATATTCTTGTATGAAAAGAGAAGTTGTTACACACTTTTTCTAAGCTAGTAATTATAGTAAATTATAGATTTTATTATATATGGAATTATATATAGAAATTTATTATACATAGAATTATATATAGAAATTATATTTCTAAGCTAGTAAATTATAGAAGTTTTTAAATGAATTCAAAAAGATACCTTGTCATGTTTACTACAATACATCTAAGGAAGGACAATGATAATCTGGAATTCATCTGGGGACAAAAGAAGGATGATAAGAGAATTTGAAAACAAGCTTGATCTAATGGGCTGCATAAGTAGAACCTAACCATGTTTTTCCATTGATTTGAATTTAGTAGACATTTATTAAGCATCTACTATATGCAGGGGACTATGATAGACATGGAGGCCATAAAGACAAAAAACCTAAAACAACTCCTAGAGAAGATGATCATGGGGTAAGGAGCAAATAATAAAGTTTTCATAAAATGTACCATTTGTTTGTTGGTTGATAATTTAATACAATGTGATATAAATCAAAATATCTCTTGAATGGATGCATGAACCTTCCCAAAGTACTTCAATGATCTCATCTTACAGCTGTTTTTACAGTGGAGAGAAATGGAACATTATGCAATGATAATGGAAAAGCTTGATTTCAAAGAAATGAGATACAAACACAGTTTCCTCTATATTTGAAAAGGCAGGAGACTAAGCTAGTGGAACACAGCACACATATAAGGTTGAACTTGATTGGTGAACAGATTAGTTTCACCGAATTTTTTTTCTCTTCCTTTTTTTAATCTTTGTCACAAACAAAAGAAAAAAGGGATATATTTTAAAATAAAAGTACTACAAAAACAAAAAATGTTGAAATAATTATCCTCTAAAAATAAGTGAAGTCCATGGATATTATTCCATTTTTTTTCTTTTACAATGAGTTCAATGAGTCAGAATCTCAGCTGTAGAAATAGTTATTCAAAACTGGTCAAGAAGCAAAGAATGTGGATTTTGGATGCCACACTATTCCTCCTCCACTAGGGAAGTCAGGCTAGACAAATAGCTTTTTTTAGGTATCACAGTTCTTAAATGTGTTCATTCCTTTATAAAATAAGAGGATATGGTGTCCTAACTATAAATGAAGATGAAGTGATATTACCTTTGCAATGACCTTAAAAGCAAAGAATAAGTTATACAAGAAAAATATGAAAAACATCTTCACTTCTCCATCCTACTGGTAACATAAATACTTAAGTATTATTTCCATTGAGTTTACTCTCAACATTGTTCCTATTCTCTCTTCCTCTCTGAACTTCCTTCCCTCCCTCCCTTTCCCCTTCTCCATTTCTCTCTCTCTTTCTGTCTCTCTCTCTCTCTTTCCCTTTCTCTCCTCCCTCTTTCTCTCTTCTCTTTCCTTCTCATTCTACAAGGGAAATAAGTCATGTCAGATGCCTGCCAATCATTCTGCTAATAGCTGCTTCCATTGAGTTTCTCCTGTAATAATACAACAGAATTTTTAGAGTAAGAATCTCATTTCTTCTTCTGATGAATAGTTTCTTTGCTTGAGTACCCAGGAAACATTAAACAACATTTACTGAAGCAATGCTAACTTTATTATTTTGCTTTCCTTTTACCTTAGATCTGTGGCAAAATTTGGGAATTGGATATGTATTTAGGATCTTTTAGTTGTTCGATTACATTGATGAAAAGATGTGCAATCAATCTCCCCCTAAGACAGTGAGTGGTATTGGCCATAACTCATTATTCCGTCAAGGATTTGGCATTTCAATCGATGGGAAATGATGTGTGATCATTCTAATTTATTATACATCATTTCCCATCAATCGACGAGCTGAAGCCTTGACATAATAAGTACTTACAGACACTGTCAATCATTCTTGGTCAAATACCTCCCAGTGCTCCCATTTGGGATAAACTCAAATTGTCACACAAATGGATGCTCTCCTCAGATCTCCAAATGCAACAATCATAGGATCATAGAATCATAAATTTAGAGCTGGCAGGACCTTAAAGGTCATTGAGTCCAAATCTCTCATTTTACCAAAAGGAAACTCAGGCTCAGGAGAATTTAAATGGCTGGCCCATAATCACATAATTAATAAGTATCCAAAACAGAATTTGAACTCAGAACTTCCTATTCTGATTCCCATCACTCTAGCCACCATATAATGTAATCTATTATTTGATGAGTCCAAAAGCAATTACCTAAAAATTGTATCCTTTACTAATCCCCATATTTGATATACTCTACTTCCTTACCCCTAACTTTTAGATACATCACATTATCAATAATATAGAAGACTAGACATTTTTCCAGTGCCCACTAACTTTTACAAATCCCCAAGAGGCATTATGTGGCAAAGTTAAAGCAATCATGAATTTCTGCAGGACAAAAAGCAGGAAGACCAATCAAATAATCTCTTTATGAATTAAATGTGGAGAACACTGGTTTAATGCTCACATAGTACCCCTACCCTGCCAATCACCACTCTCTGGCAGGGAACACAAACAAATATAGAATCTTGGGCTTTCAGGCTCATTCAGCGATCTCCCTGTTGCAACAGTCTCTGAAAGGCCCACCCTGCTCTGCCTCTGCCATTCTCCAATCAACTGGTTGCAACAAGCTATAAGAGATGCCCTGCCATTTGACATGGATAGAAAGGCATAATAGAAGAAATAATATTTTCTTCTTTCAAGGATGATTACTAAGTTGGGGAAACCATATATGAAAGAAAGTTTTAAAGACATTCACCTCAAAATGTAATAGGGGATCAAGTTCCAGCAAGAATCCATCTCGTTCTCAAAGAAGGTATTTGGGATAAAAATGTAAGTCCAAGAAAAGAAAATGTGGGAAGAGGCTGACAATTTTGAGACCTAGCCTCGGGCCAAGCTGACAATCAAGAGAGAAGGAACTACAAAACTAACACAGGAAAATATAAAGGAAAAAACATAAAACTCATCAAAGTATGAAGAGGAAGAAAATTCCATTAAAATTACAGAGAATAATCAGATAAAATTTGAAGAGGAGATGAGAATAATCAGATAAAATTTGAAGAAGAGATGAGTATGAAAACATCCAAGAGAATACAAACCTTTTGAAATAAATATATGATATAATATATATGTAAATATATAATTTAAACATTATAAGTCAAAAGAAATTGAACTAAGTCCTGATGAAACACAGAACTCTATGAACTCCTAAGAAAATATGAAACCGGGGGCAGCTAGGTGGGACAGTGGATAGAGCACCAGCCTTGAATTCAGGAGGACCTGAGTTCAAATCTGATTTCAGACACTTAACACTTCCTAGCTGTGTAACCCTGGGCAAGTCACTTAACCCCAGCCTCAGAAAAAAAAAAGAAAGAAAGAAAGAAAGAAATATGGAACCATAGTAGAGTACTCCAGAATGGCTCAATTGAGAAATCATAATCTTGATAGAAGTTAAAAGGGAACAAATGATACAATTGATGGTTTGAACAAAAGAAAGTATTAATATTATGGAAAAAAATTCATCTACAGCAGTGAGCCTTTCCAGAGAATAATGAGAGCAATAGATTGGACATGGAATCATTTCTAGCTTCTTGAAAGAAGATGTTTTTTCAGGGTTATTTCCAAGTGTTATCGCCCTACATGAGGCCTCTCCTCATCCCTTCCTCTATATATCCTTAGTCATTTAGGCCCTCATATTGCTTTGTATTTATGACCAAACCTCTACTTTTATAGGGGTAACATTATTAGAAAATGGCAAAAATGTTGATAAATTGATACATAAATATTGATACAGTGCACCTATGAGAAATAGGGAATTAGGTTCCTGTGACCACCAAAAATTGTGATCTGTCAGGGAATTAGGTTCCTGTGACCACCTAAAATTGTGATCTGTCACCAGAAAACACTGAAAAATCCTTTTAACAAAACATTCATTCTAACAATATGTACTTTTCCTGATATAATAACCATGAAATTGCTCAAAAATGCAATAAAATTGGTAACATGCAAAAGATTTTTCTCACTATTAAAATGCTAGAATTCTGTGATTTTTTTGCTAACATCTCAATTTTTAAAAGTCAGAAACTATTGATTTCTACAGTATCATAAATACTATATAGCAAATAAAAATTTTTAAACTAAAACATTTTTAAAACTGAATTTTATCTTTCCTTATCTTGTGAGCATTGCACTGTATACTGTGTTACTATATTCTCTACCTTAACCAATCTCTGAAAAATATGGGAGATTTACGGGGACTTTATTGTTGAAAGACACCAAGATTAGAAAGATCTCAAGATTACCTCCAACACTCAGTCCTACACAGCATGGTAGAAACCATGACAGATTCACCAACTTGAAATATCTTCTCCCTTTTTTTCAGAAATAACAAATCACAGATTTGTTAACACCAAATAAGTAGCTAACAATTGGCTGCAAAAATACTGAACCAAGTTTTCCTAACATCTTTATTTTTCATTAAATGACATCACTGAATTACATATTTGGGCTTAGAGTACAAAGGATTTGCACTATGTTTTGGGAGCATAATTGCAATACAAACCTTGAGTTTTAAAGATAGCTAAGTGATAACAGTGGGTAGAATATCAGGCTGAAATCTGGAAGACCTGAGTTCAAATCCAACCTCAGGTACTTATTAGCTATGTCACTCTGGGCAAGTCACTTAATCCCATTTGCCTTAGTTTCCTCATCTATAAAAATGAATTGGAGAAGGAAATGGCAAACCACTATAGTTTCTTTCTCTACCATTTAAAAAGGATACACAGGATATTCACTTCTATCATTTCGCAGACAGCTACTTTATTTTATTTTATAATCTTCAGAAATTCCTCATCTAGCAAGAAGATTAAATCAGTTTGATTAATTAAATTTCCTCTGTCCATTTTCCATCCATGCTTTCTTTTCCCTTTCAGCTCCTATCAATATGTTGTGAACTCCCTGAAGGCAGGAAATGTTGCATCCCTGGAGTAAAGTACAGTGCCTACCATATAGTAGGCACTTGATAAACTTCTGCTGTCTTACTCTGACTCTGATCTTTACAATGGGGGTACAATATCCCCCTGAGTTGTCATGAAGATAAAATGAGATAATACTTTTAAAGGATTAGTAAACCTTAAAGTGCTATATAAAATGCTAGCAGTTGTTATTATGTTAAGATTAAAAGCGAACAGAATTTTAGAGGTTCTCTAGTAGTCCATTCCCTTCACTTTATATATGAAATAACTGAGAGATCACAGATATAAGGTGATTTACCCAAGCTCCATAGCTGATAGGTAGCAGATATCTCCTCTGGTGTCTTCATCCAAAGAATATCACTCGTGGCTTTTTGGAACAATGTCAAAGTGCATTGATTTTCCTGCATTTCATCTTTCATTGACAACACTCTTGGGAATGACAAGAATGGCACTTAATTTAACAAACATCCCAGTACCTAGACTGGGATGACTATTGCATTAGGCGTGGGGTAAAATGGAATAGGGACCAAGTCTGTGTTTTCAATGGTATTGGGAATCTCAATCTATCCATCATCACATTTATTGCAATTTTTAGTTATATTTAGGCTACCTTGGCACTGAGAAGTGACTTCCCTCAGGTCATGTAGCTAGTATTTTTCAAAAATAACATTGGAATCCATATCTCCCTGATTTCAAGATGAGCTCTCTATTCATTACATCCTCAGCTTCTCTGGGTCAAAGATAGAGGTAATTAAGGTTCCAAGTTTAAGTCTCTGACTTCATAAAAGTTATTGGCTGTTAAGGTGTATCACACATAAAAAAGGAACATTAATTGGTCTGCACAACTGTTAGTTCCCCCAATAGTAGAGAGCAACTAAGACTATGATATAACCTATAAGTCCTAGACCAAGGACCAACTTAGGACCAAGAAATGATTTCACCATTAGCTAATAATTGGTAGGATTTGAACCCGTCTTGCAGACTCCATGGCTCATACTTTATTCACTACTTCACCATGGCTCTAAATAATATAAAAATATTACTTGAAAGCATTTAGTATATGATTAATACATGTTTTATCTAATCTAATAAAAGAACATGAGACACGAACAAAGTGCTTTTATGAAGTCTGAGAGAGAGAGAGAGAGAGAGAGAGAGAGAGAGAGAGAGAGAGAGAGAGAGAGAGAGAGAGAGAGAGAGAGAGAGAGAGAGAGAGAGAGAGAGAGAGAGAGAGAGAGAAGATCATAAATGGTAGAGGGAAGGCCCCCAACCCTTCCTCCTATTTCCTTTAATCCTTCTCTAGAAGGAGATTAGTTAATTAGTCCTCATACATGATATTCCATGTCCCACCTACCTCCACACTTTTTCATAAATAGTTCCTCTTACATCTCTTCATCTCTTCCTCACAGAATTCCTTGCTTTTTGCAAAGTATGGTTCAAGTACCACCTCCTACATAAGGCTTTTCCTGATATCCCCAGTTATTCCTGCTCCCTCTATCTTAAAATGAAATTACCTTACTTTGCCTATACTTTGTCTTTTCTAATTTCACTAAACATGCTCAATTCTCCTAATATGGAAAAGCCCTTTTGAGCATGCTCAGTTTGCCTAAATTGGAGCCCACTACATCCCCTGCCATGTTGAAGGGGATAATCTTTGATTGGCTGCCTCAATCTTTAAAATTGGAAATGTAGTTATCCTCTTTCTTAAGGTGTCCAAAGACTGAACTGAATCAAAAAGAGAAGAATTGTCCTACCTCTAGTATTCCTCTTTTATTCTAGATCTGAGAAATGAATCATAGATGAGGAGGGGACAGTATTTGGTTCTCTTTTGTATTATTTGTCCTCCTCAGTTTCAGTAACAGAGGTGATTCTCGCAGGATCCTGGAGTTCAAATCATGGCAACTTTGGAGGCAGGATTACAGGTAAAATGAATCCAACCAGGACAGCATGGAAGCCCTGAGAAGCCAAGATATCTGGGACTCAAGTCCTAGCAGGAACTGGAACTCTATGAGAATAAACTAGTAAAATTTTAATATCATTCTTCTCTCTGGGGACTGAGATGGAAGAGGAATCATACCTCCCACATGTTAGGGGAGCAAATCTGTATATATATATGATTATATCTTTTAAAGTAAATATTTCTCTATAAAACTTCATCTGACTGTTAGTAGTTAAATGGAACTGGGATATGGGAGACCAATCCCCTTTACTTAAAATACTATCATGATGGTTAGAGCTATTTACAGAGGGTTTAGATATAACAGCCTCTTTAAGGGTACCAAAGAACCTAAAGGGAGGGGCAAAATGTCACACATCTGGACTCCAAGGCAGTGAGGAACAGGATGACATATTATACTTATTTATATACATGTTGTATCCTCTGTGTAAAATATAAGCTCCTTGGAGACAGGAGCTGATTTTCATTTTTGTCTTGGTGTCCATAGAGCTGAATATAAAATCTTAATGTTCATTGAACTGCATTGCATTGCTGTGAATAAAAGTGAAATGAATTGGAGTTAAAGATTGGCAAAGGCTCTGTACTGAGAGAAGACATAACTATTGGAATCTATAATCTGCTTCAACCTATGGAAACAGCAGTGTTCCTTAGAGATTAGTAAATTTAACCAAAAAGAGAGAGGGGAGAGACAGAGACAGAGAGACACAGAGAGACAGAGACAGACAGACAAAGATAGAGGAGACAGAGAGAGGGGGGGAGGAGGGAAGGAGGAAGGAAGGAAGGAAAGGAGCCCCACCATGGGGAGGAGGCCTTCCCAAAAATATTTAATGACCAGGAAAATAAAAGGATTCTAAAATGCAATTGAGAGAGGAGTAGTGGCTAAGGAGATGGCTTGCTAGTTATAGGCTTCTGATAATTTTCATGGTGACTCAGGAAATAATCAACTGCTGCCTTACATTTTGGAAATAATACCAAGATACAGTATTTTTTATTCCCTGTCTTCATTTTGTTATGAACAAAAACAAATTTTTATTAGTACTCTGATATTTGAAGAATGGTTGGTTCCACCAAGAATCAAAAGATTTTCCAAGGAAAAAGAAAGTAAAATTCTACTTTGAAATTAAACATAGATAGTAACATTTTCCTGGAAGGGAGCAGAGGGAAAGATACTTCAGAATAAGATCTCCAAAACCTAGAAAAATGAGGAGAGAAATTAAATAGTAATTTTTAACTGAAATTAAAATGCCCTCTGCCTGATTTTTTATCCATGATGTTTGTGGATAGGCCTTGTTCTCCCACCTAGCCTCCAACTTGAAGCAACATTGTCTTCAAATCACAGCTCAGTTCCCATCTCCAGGAGGACTTTCCCTAATTACCCCTATTTTCTTTCTTTTCATTTTTACATTATTATAATATTTCACATTATTTTTTTCTTTCTCTTTTCTTCTTTATAATTTATATTTTATATATGTATAATATACTAAGCACATTTTATATTTTAATAGAATTTCTATTTTCTTTTCATTACCTGGTATATGTGTGTAATGTACATAATTATATATTGTATTCCACCCCTCATCCTAAGTAAAATGTAAATTCCTCTAGGGCAAGGATTGTTTTCTTGCTCTTACCTTTGTATTCTCAGTGGCCAGTGCTATGCTTGGCACATATAGGAGCTTAAGAAATGTCTGTCAAAATAAATTCAGTATCTGTGTCATGCATATAGTAAGAATTTAATAAATGTCAATAAATTTTATTATAGGTCAATGCAGCACTTAGCATAGTGACTAATAAATAAAATATTGATTGATTGATTGGTTAAGTTCAGCAATAATACAAGCCATGGACTAATGACAAGAAAGTTTGCTTCCATCTAATGCAAAGGTCTATATAGTCTTAGAGATGGGAAATAAGAATATAAAATGGCATGGATTTTGATAATATCTTTCTCCACAGACTTCAAAGCACTCAACAGCTCATTTAGTCTCATCATTCTTCAAAGTCCAACCTTAGAAGCCCTCACATATATTCTTTTCCTCCATACCAACATTTTCTTTTGCTTTCCTATCAGCAATCATCAGGATTTTGGCAGAACCAGAACTCAGCTAGAGTGCCAGCTGGCTCCTTCAGTTCCTTATGGACTCTAGGGTTTTTACGGGCTAATGGGGTATCACAGTTCATTATGTACTTTCCTCCCCTATCTCTTCCTGAGAAGATCCAGAGTACTCCATTTTGGGGATAGATATCATCACTGAGCATGCTCAAAAGGGCTTTTCCATATTAGGAGAATTGAGCGTGTTTAGTGAATATTGTGATCACTATCAGATGAAGTCATTTTGTCTATTGGTTTTGTTTAACTATGTTTTCTTTGTTACAAAGATGGGCTCAATGGAAATGAAGGATAGAGTTGTCAAAAGATCATGGAGAAACTAGAAAATCTTAGAAGTGGAAAGAGATGAGCCCTTACTCTAGGGGAGGAAAGATAAAGAAGAAATTTTGTCACTGAAAGAAACCAATGTCACCTAGACTGTAGTAAGACATCACCTCAGGGAAGGAAGGATTTTGGGAGGAGGATCACAGAATAACAAAAATCAAGCTTTCGAAGGCTTTGTTGAAAAAGTAAGTGGAGAATCAATAGAATACAAAAAGTGAAAGAGCATCAATATCCCAATCTGATCATGATACAGTTTCTAAGTTAGATATGTACAAAAGAATATGAAGTGTAATCAAGGAATAAAAAGGCTTTCCATACTCCTGATGCTATCAAAACCATTAGAGTTCCTCATCTTGGTTTTAATAATCTAATTCTTTAAGGAAAATTTAAGATGTATGGGAAATCTACATAACCAAAAATTAACTTTAACGGGGGAAGTACCTCTAAAATATGAAATGGCAATCAATTAATAAACATTTGTTAAGCTCCTGTTGTGTTCCTGACGTTGCCCTGAGCACTGTATTAAAGTAAAAATGAAATGGTCCTTACTCTCAAGAGCTTGTACTCTAGGGAGTAATTTATGGAATGACTCAGTTACTTCCCCTTTGGAGGGGAGATAATTGGTTGGTTGGCTGTTGTCCTTTATTTTCAGAGATGATATCCATATGTTGAGGTCAAGGCACAGTGTGTCTGACTGTGACTGAGCAGATCAATATGAGCTCAGAAGACTATCACAGGTCAGGCACAAATAGCCCACATGAACATTTGGAGTGGAGATGTCTCTAAACTTGTATATCTTGCATGTTTTTATCTATTTCCATTCTGATTTACTCAGAGGAGAAGAGATTAAGAAACAAACTAATTTTAAGTAGAATCCATTTACTTACATCTCTTCCTAGGAAATGAGAGTGCTGATTTAGAAATTTTGTAATAAAAAACAAGATCTAAAAGTAGCTGTGAATTGGTCCAATCACTCCAGAAAACAATAAAGACAATTAATTTGTTCATAACCATCCACTGATATACTTGGAATACATCCCAAGAAGGACAAAGAAAAACAGAAAAAAAGATCTTGTGTATATGTCAAATTATTTGTAATATCATTTTATGGTCACTAAAAACTAGAAACAAAGTGGGTAGCCATCATTTAGGTGATAGATGCACAGAACTCTAGGGTATAAATGTAATAGAATTGCGCTATAGAAAATCACTATTATAAAGGATTCAGAGAAACATAGGAAGATTTTTATGAACTGATGTAGAGCATAATAAGTCAATCCAGAAAAATAATATACATAATAATTTTGGCAAAATAAATGAAAACAACTCTAAAAGGCAGTTGAGCCCATGATTAATTGTGATGATTAATGTTGGTCCCACAGAACATCTGAAAAAACAAACCTCTCTCAGCAGAAAGATAGAAGACTATAAGCGTGGAATATTGTTATCACTATCAGATGAAGTCATTTTGCCTGTTGGCTTTAACTATATTTTCTTTGTTACAAAAATGGGCCGAATGGAAATAAAGGATAGTTGAGGAATTATAATATGAAATAAAAAGTTATTGATAAAGCTTTTTTGGATAATACTTAGGGTGAATGCTTATAAGAAATTTGAACTTGATGTGATTGGAAAAATCATAATAAATGCTTCAAAAAATAGAGCTTTGCAATGTAAATGTATCTTTCACTCCCCCACCTATGTTGTCAGGTGCCATTTTAATGCACTTTTATAAATTATCAACGTTGAAGTGTTTCCAACAGTTGTTTATATAAAGCAGATTGAAGAAATAGTTCCATAAAAAAGCTCTTAGTGGGAAAATTGGTCATTCATATTTGTGATGTCAAATTCACATATGACCAACTTTCTCCTGTCAATCAGCAATCTTGGCATAAATTAATTTATTTATACCAAAGACTTTGAATTGACAACTTCCCTATACAGATATTAGGCACTTTAAGAAAAAAGTTCACCCAGAAGGGTTTTGTGTAAATCTTAGTGTGGGAGAGAAATAACAACGTCTATTGCCTTGGAATTTATGCTTGGAAAGCTAATGTTGTGGCCATGACAATGCACAACTCCAAATAGAGCATTCCAAATGATGATTACTGAGCCAAAAATTGTTTAGGAGTTAGGAAGTAGGTCCTGTCCGTATCTCATTCAATAGCAATGGATGTTGGCACAATCTTTCTGATAGTTCTAGGCAGAAAAGCTATCATATACTGTGTATTATTGGCGTTATGGCACAAACTCCAGGCTCTCTATCCCAAGCACTATTTATCATAGTCTCCAGTGCTGGATGATGATGTCCCCAATGGTGCCAGTTTTATGCATATCAATCCACTTGAAAAGACAGATGCCACCAGCGGTTCCATCTACCAGGTTGACCTTTAGATTCCAATGGCCAATGATATCAATGCCTCCTGTCACTCAACCTCAAGACCACCTAACATTCATTCCACAGAATCATTCAACCAAGATTGAGCATTTGTGTGCTGACAATTTGTGCCAGACACCAAGGAAGAAACAACGTTTAGATAAAACATGTCCTTTGTCCTCACAGGGAAGAGTTTATTCTTTTGAGCTAGCCCACCATATTATCAAGTTCCCAATTCTGTTTCACAAAATCAAAATTAGAAAGTTATTCTGGTCTAATTGCTAGATTTGCATAACATCCCATTTCTTTCCTGTCTTCTAAACTGTTCTCCTTACCTAGGATCTTGTCCCTTCTCATCTCCTGGAATCCCCAACTTTCCCCAAGGCTCAACTCAGTTGATCTCTCTAACAAGAGGGATTTTCTAATTCTCCCAATTTTTAATGCCACTTTTCTTATTACTTTGTATATTTTTGAATCAACTTATCAAAAAACATTTAAGAGCCCACTATGGTCCAGGTACTATATAATACCTGGTGGGGAGTCAAAGAATTGTAAGAAAAAATCTCTGACCTGAGGGAGCTAATAGACTGGAACATGGATTTCATGAAAGAAGATAATAACTGGTGATAAAATAGTGATAATAACTAGCATTTATATAGAATCAAAGGCTAAAAAGGTACCTTACAAATATTATCTCATTTGATCCTCCCAACAATCCTGAGAGGCAGTTTCTATTATTATCATCCCCATTTTACAGTTGGGGAAATAGATAAAGAAAAGTTTAATGACTTGCCTAGAATCACACAGCTAGTCTGAGGCCAAATTTTAATTCAAGTCTTGCAGATTCCAGGGCTGTAGATTCCAATTTCTCCAGTTGACCCAGCAATTGTCTCTAGTATCCTGAAAGATATTTCGGTTAGTAGAATGGAGAGGAAATTGTCTACAAGAAAGAATAAAGATGAAAAAAAAAAAAAGGACTCTATTGAGAGAGTCCAAGGAAGAGATGATTGGATGAATAACCTTCCAGATTGTTGGAAGAAATGAACATGAAAATCTTTTCCATTAAGAATAAAACTGTTGGTTCAAGTTGACTTTTAAATGGAACCATCCTTTGCCAAGAAGAGAAGGAGGGCTTGACTTCTGTTTGTTTTTAGTTCATAAAGGCATAATCAGTAGATCCTCAAGAAATACACATTAATAAAATAAATGAATCATTGTCTCAGTTTCCTCACCTCTGAAATGGGAGTAAAAATACTACCTTGCTCCCTGTGGTATTGAGAGAATTAAATGAGATGACATTTGTAAAAACACTTTTAAAACCTTCAGCACTATATTAATGTTCTCTATTATTATTTTTATTCACTTTAATGTAAAGCCCTTTAAGTACCATATTATAATTATCACTCCTTATTACTCAAAAGCTTGACTTTTCATTTGAGACTTCATTTTTATATTTCCTAACTCAGGCACCACCTATTTCACTATGAGGAAAACACTTTGCATTATTAGAATGGTGCAGAAATTTGAGCCATTTATTATGGGTTAAGAGGCAGCAGAAAGCTAATCTCAGAGAATAGAAGACCTACATTTAAATCTCACATACTAACTATGTGATCCTGGGCAAATCATTTAACTCAATCTCCCAATCAATTAAAGATCATATGTGGCAGAGAAAAGGCTGATCTGGATTAGTAGAGGGAGTTTTGTTTTTTTCCCCCTGGGAGGGGCTTACACCCATGAAATCACAGGTCAAGTTTCTCTAATTTTCCTACCACCACCACCGTTACCACTGTCACTAAAGCCACACATATCATACTAAGGCTTAGCATAATTTGACTAAACACTTCTACTCCAAATGCTCCATCCATTCTTAGAAGAGGAGCTATTCTCCCACCTACCTAGCAATCATCAAGCCTTGCCACTATTGTACCTAGCCTTATACGGCTGCCATAAGTCATAATGCACAGATGCTCAAAGAGACACTAACTGCCCTAATATTCAAAAACAGGAAATCCTCACAAAGTGCTTGTTTTTGTGAAATGTGCATTACCAAAGTGTTCAGTGTTTTACTTACTGTGCAGAACTTTGAATAACAAGTAGCAAATCCTCTCTAGGTTATTTTAAAGTAGAGAACAAAAATCGACAATTTGTCTAGAAATATTCAGGTAAGACCTCAGTTTCCTCATCTCCCAAAGGAGAACTTAGATTTGATGACCTCCTATGTTCCCAAGAACAGAACCACAACTTGGGTGATGGACACCCTGAATATTTTTTTACTCATGTTCTTAACTCTTCAGATTTATCCTTCACTAGATCTTCCTGGCAAGAGTGTCATGGGACAGCAAGCAGCCTACAGGTCTCATTCCTTCCTTTGGATTCATCTTTACTGATGCTTACACAAATTTCATGAGAATGCCTCATGTTTCTATAACACTTTAAAGCTTATAAAGAATTCTCCTCATTATAGCCTTATGTATTGAATAATAAGGTGAGGGAGGTGGAATTAAGGAGTGTGATTTCTCATTTTCTAGATGAATAAACTGAAGCACTAGGAGGCCAGAGGAGGAAGGTAACAACGAGAGGGAGAAAAGAGAGAGGAAGTGAACAAGGAAGAAGAGGAAGAAGATGGAGAGGGAGAGAAAGAGACAGAAGCAGAGACAAGAGACAGAGACAGAGAGACAGAAACTAAGACAGAATGTGCTTTCCTGTCTTCAGGTCCCAGCTGAAATTCCTTCAGCAAGAAGTCTTTTTCTGTAACCCCTTTATGCTAATGTCTTCTCCCACGTTGTTTATCTCCAATTTATCTAGCATATACCTTCTCTTAACATAACTTTGCATGTTGCCTAACTCACATTAAACTATAAGTTTGGTGGCAAGGAGATTTTATTGCCTTTCTTTGCATCCTCAATACTTAGTACAATATGTGGCACATAATAGACAGTTGACTAGCCACACTAAACTCTTTTTGCACTGATAGGCTAGATGTGTGTATCCATATGTATATCCATACACATACTTATGCATTTATATGTGTACAAGGGCATACACAAATATATTGTATAATTATATATATATATATATATGTGCAAATACATACTGTATATACATATATGTATATATGATACATCTTTCCATCCTGTCTTACTGATGGCCAATGTTGGGGCTAGCTGAGGCATTTTTAGAACAAGAACTTGAAAGGTGACCTCAATGGCACCAGGCATAATCATGTATGACCATGTATGTTCAGCAGGTAGAAACATGAACCAGGAAGGTGACCTTAGAATTAATTATCTAAGAATTAGCCATTGATAATCACACTTCACCAAGCTTTAAGACAAAAAGCATATCAACTCTAATCTCTAGAAACTTTAGGAACCAAATTAAAGTGCTCATTTTTTGAAGGACATAGCAACTTTTTAAAATAAAAGTTTTCCTGCTTCTTCTTTACATGATGGCTGTGAGACCCTGAGTAGGTCACTTTATTTATCAATGATTTGTGCCAGTGGTATCAAACTCAAATAGAAATTGGTAGTGGAAGGGGTAGAGGAACAGAACAAAACCTTAGGTAAGGATCCCTGTGGGCAGTATATTTACTTAGAAAAACACTATTAAATTATCCATTTCTAATGTTTTTATTTATTGTGTTAAATGTTTCCCAATTATATTTTAATCTGATCCAGGAAGCATTGACAAATGTTGTGGGCCATAGTACATTAGGCATCAGGCTGCACATTAGATACCCCTGCTAGATACAACTCTCTAAGTGAGCCTTCTTAACCTAGAGTCCTTAAACTTTTATGTTCTTGACATTATAATTGTTTTTCTTTAAGAAATCCTAATTATTTTATTTAACAAATCTGAAAACATGATTCTAAGTATAGCTCCATGATATGCCCCCAAAATGGTTAAGAATCCCTGCTCTGAGATTACACAAGTATTTTCAGTTTCATAGGCAAGCATATTTTGATTATACTGTTATGAAAATGCTTGTTTTAGTCCACAAATTAAAATAAAATAAATTTTCCAAAGACTAAAAGTTGTAGAGAAGGTAAGGTAACAGTTTGCATTGGTATAGAAAGCTTCCTTCTCTGGGAATTTCCAATGATAATTGAATTAAAGCTTCATTCCCAGGTACAGTTGCTATCCATTGGTGGAAACGGCTGATGGCAGCAAGATTCAAGGCTACCTTGGATAGTACAGAGAAACCAAACCCTGTCTACTCAGGAAAAGAAAATTTACATAAGATGGGTTCAAACTACTGTAAAATTAGCAAGTCCCCAAACAATTGTGACAGAGACATTTTTCTACCTTTAAATTTTGTAAGACAATTTCTACAGAGAGAAGCTGCTACTGGCTGACCTGAGGTAAGGGAAACTTTAATAAAAATGGGAAGGAGGGATGTGAATATGTGAAGCTACAACTGATACAATCAGGCCTATTCTTAAAAATCGTGAATTGTAAAGCTTCCTTACTGGGAATGATGATGGGGAAATTCCAGATCTATTCACTGGGGCATTGTAAGTCAAAAATGTCAGACCTCAAAGTTACAATAGTTACCGAACTAGCTTCTTCATGGGTTTTAAAGCTCCCCGCAGACACAATTCATTAACTTGCCCAACATTCCTGGGAGTCAGCTATGCATCATGGGTGATTATCGCCATTTTACTACGAGGAAAGTATCCTTAACAAGACAACCCCAAGAAGCAGCATCATAGTCATAGAGCAAATGCATGATGGAGAGTTTTCAGCAGTGCATTCTCCCATTTGGAGAGACCTATGTGATTTTGTTATGCTGCTATCATAAGGAACATTTCATAGATGATGTTGTAATATCTGAAATCACAGAAGGACAGGCCATCCAGTCCAACCCATACTTAAGAAGGTATTATTTGTTTGACTAGAATGTTCATCGCAAATAGTCACTCAGATCTTCAATGAGGGGGAACCCACTACTTCCACAGGCAAGTCATTCTCCTTTCAGATGATTCTGTTAAAAAGTTTTTCTTTACACCAAGCAGAAATTTACTTCTTTGAAACTATCTCCTCTTGTTCCTAGCTCTGCCCTCTAGCACAAAACTGATCACATCAAAACTCTCTTCATACTCCAGCCTCTGAAATGCTGGAAGACAGTTATCCCTGATAAGTCTATGCCTTTACATAATAAATATAATTATATTCTTCAACTGGTACTCAAGACCCTTCTCCACCTGGATTGATTCTTATAGGAAACACTTTAGCTTATCAATGTCCTGCCTAAAATGTGATAGTTAAAACTGAACAAAGTATATTTGGTCTGTCTGGGAAAATTCACAGATTCACTTCTGCCAATCATCCAAGACAAATGAAATAATATTTGTGAAGTATTTTGCATATCTTAAAACTATATCAATGCTATTATTGTTGCTGCTGTCATTATTATTAATGTTATTACTATTTGACTAATTTGATTGGTATTTTATCATAGAATCTGGCTGCTAGGAAGGTGATTTCACAAGAGTGAAATGAAATTCAAGTTAGCAAAAACAATGTCTCCAGTGAATAGGAATGGGTGAGACGTGGCAGTGGGAGCAAGGGCATTGACATGCCTTCTTATATTAATGATGCTTCATATCCTGGCTTGCATTTTGGTTTCATTTGTAGTTTTAGCTTTAATTCTTGCCTGCTGGCTCAGATGAGGCAGGCTCCAGTCACAAGGAGCAGGTGACAACTTATCTAGACCAAGCCAAGTCCCAAAAGCTTGCTCATAAGCCAGCCAATTCTTCTGACTAATGCCAAGTTTGGTTTACAACTCTACTTGGGTGGTGTCTACCCAACAACTCCCAGGAGTCAGGCCAGCAAGTTAAATTGCCATGATAAATTAAATTGGCTTGTCATTCAATCATTCATCCATTCACTTTTTCTTTTATGCATTTTATAAAGACTTATTAAGTATCCTTCCCTATTAAATTTTATCCTGAAAGGCATCATGGCATAATAGAAAGAGTGGAAGCTAGGAAGACTTAGATTGTGGTCCTACTTTTGACACATACTGACTGTATGAGCCTGATCAGATCACTCAGTGTCCTAGCTAACTCTTTAATTGAAGGGAAGGTACTATCTTGCACTGATGACAAGAATTTCCTCATCCGGAAGCTCCCCCTACCAATAAAATCACAGGCTCTGTCCTTTAATAAATGACAACTGCATGCAGAAACTTTCATTCTGTAAGCACAACAGAACAATGTAAATTCTGGTAGAATATAATCTCTGGGAGGGAAGGGAATTTTTCTGCTTTTGTATTGCCAGCACATGGTAGACAGTTGATTTGAGTTTTGAATTTAATTAAACCATCCCCTGATTCAGATGTCCACTAGTTGTCCTGCATAGGAGTGGAAAAATAATCCTTTCATAGTTTCTTCCTGCCTGGCCTCCACATCATAGCCACTCTGATGACTCCAACATTCATATCTTCAGTGGAAAGAACACAACAACTCTACAAGTGTGGACATGCTTTTTCTCTTCCAGTAGCAGCAGCATTAAATAAACTATTGGTTTTCCAAGCAGAAAGGAAAAGAAGGAAGGAGTACAGAGACAGTTCATGTACCTTACAAGTGCCTGAGGACACTTAATATAATTTGGGATTGAAACCCACTGATTCTTTCAAAACAGACTTTCTGGAGGGTGTGCTAGATTCAACCTTAAGCCCCAAATTGGAATAATCATGTAGCTTAGTGATTTCCAAATTTCCAAACAATGTCACCAGATTTATGGAACTTTTGAGACTAGAAGATGGTATCTTGAAAAAAAGTCACTAATAATTTACATTTGAAGTGGTTAATATTCCCACCTCCACTATCTTTTCAGTTCTGGAAACTGGAATTTCCATAAAATAAAGTATTTAAGGTAGAAAGAATGTGGGCTCTAGGTCTTGTGGGATCCTAAAAGCATAAAATTAGAGAAGGAAAGGTTCTTCATGGTTATCTGGTTTATACTTCTCCCATATTGTAATTATGAAGTTATTTTTACAGAGTATGAACCTGGTGCCCAAAAAAGTTTAAGTTTTGCACAAGACCACACATAACTGACAGAAGTAGGATTGAAACACAGATCCTTAAATTCCCAAACCAGCATTCTTCCCATAGTACCATAATGCCTGAGTTTCCCAATTCTAATCCCTCCAAGACTTCAGAAAGAAGTATTTCCCCCCTTTTTTTGTTTGCTCTTGTGGTCCATGTTATCTGTACTCTTTAGAAGCATTTTTTCCAGAACTCAGCAAAAATGAAAGGTGTAAGAGCAGGTTTAACATGTGCTCTGCTCTTCCTTGGCTCCAGTTACTCCATTCCTCATCCTCCATCTTCCTCTTCCTCCCCACTCCCAAAAAGGAACAAGAACAAATAAGTGCACCTCATCAACTAGTGAAAGGCCAAAACTCTTATCTTTCCTAGAGCCTATAAGTGTCAGAAGGCCCAAGGATGGCTTTCAAGGATTAGAGTAATAGAAGAAATTTACCTTTGGAATGATATATTTGAAAATAGTATTTAGTGAATTTAGAAAGAAAGAAAGAAAAAAAAAAAACAAGTCTCAACTTAACAACTGGCTTACTTGCCATCTGGTTAATCTAAACATTAGCATATCACATATCTGGGTGAACTCAGACTGCACTGAGAGCTGAGCATTCTGTTCCACTTTTTTAGACCCTTAATGGAGGAGTCAAGCGCGAATTCTCCCTGGGATTATCTGGGTTTTATGGGTTGCCAACGTATGCATTTAGGGCCACATTTCTAGTCCAGCCTTAACTCATCATACTACGTCTAGAGGCAAAATTGTGCCTGCCTTAATTAGCACAAGTACTAATCAAGCACTAATGAAATTTGCCCACAAGCATTTCTTCAGACTAAGGCACACCGTACTGCACACAGTTTCTGGATATATCACTCAGCATTCAGGCACAAAGGGAGGGGCAGGAGTGGGGATAGGAAAGAGTGGTAGGAGATGAACAATTCAGCTTTTGAAATTGCTGCAGGCTAACCACAGGCAAATATAATCTCTACCCACAAGTAATATATTAGCTTTTACCATCTGAAGCCTCATAAATACCCAGCCCATCTCCCTACTGGCAACATTAATTTGTAAATGTGCACTAGTGGATGCATCTATAGACAGACAAGAACATTTTAAATGTCTTTACCAAAACAAGGCATTCTCAAACCTATACAAGATTTCATCCATGGATCATCATAGGACCATAGACTCAGTTAGATGGGGCCTTTAAGAAAGTCTGCTCCAAGACCCACATTTTATAGCTGGGAAACTGGCCCCAGGAAGCCAAGAAATGTGTCCATGATCACAGAGTTAGTAAAGTGTCAAAGCTGGGATTTCAACCTAGAATCTTATTCTATCCAATTCTTCTTTCCAATTTTAATCATATTAATCATCACTGAGCAAACATGTCTTAAAAACTATGTGAAGAGCTTTGTGCTAAAGAGCAGGGTTACAAAGAAAGGCAAAAACAATCTCTGTAACTCAAGGAATTGCCATTCGAATGGAAAAGACAACAGATAAATAACTAAATGCATTCAAGATACATAGATGGAAAATGATCTCAGACGGTGAGGTACTCCAAGCTGAGGAGATCAGGAAAGGGCCCCTGTACAGATGAAATACATTCTGAAGTATTGAAAAACCCAGTAGGTGGGATTCCTGAGCCATCGTCAGTGATGAGAACATAGAAAAGGAGAGGGAAAAAACAATAATGGAGAAAAATGAATTTAATCCTTATTTTAACTTCAAAAGATTAGAATTGTCTACAAACTACAAATGAGTAAACTTAACTTTGATTCCTGTGATAATTCTAGATGTTATTGTTCAATCAAAAATCATCGATGAGTCTTTATTTAGCATTCACCATGCTAAGGCCTGGGGATAGAAAGAAAAAGCAAGAACAGTTCTTGTCCTTAAACTTAAATTCTAATTAATTTAAAATTAAAATTAAAAATTAAATTATAAATTCTAATAATGAAGACAAAATGTATATAGATCAGTACATATTATACACACATACACATGCAAATATCTATACAATATACACGTATACATTATATGTATATTTTATCTATTTTCATTAATTTTTATTACTAATAACAATAAATTAATGTATTCCTATTTTATATATAAGTAAATAAATTAGAAGCCTTTTAGAAAGAGATTTTTAAAAGCCTCCTATAGGATGTCATATTTAGACTAACTTTAAAAGAGGAAGAATTTATTTTATTTTAGTAGATCTATGATCTCACCAAGATATCCAGCAATTACAGTAATGCAGATGGCAACCTGCTTCTCCTGTTTAACCGCTGTCTCAATCTTCCCATAAATCCTTTACAAAGTGTCCATACAACTTGGAGGGTTTGTTTGTTGTTGTTGTTGTTGTTGTTTTTTAATCTATACTTGTAATTTCATTAATGTGGAAGAAATTTCAATAAAGAAACTCTCTCCATAGGTAGTTGAGGAGTACATAGGGTCCCAAAAAACCTTAGTCAAGTTTTAAGCTTAAAACTTAATCAAGAATTGAGTTTTGCTTTTTTTTTTTTTTTTTCCCTTTTTTTCCCCCCATATCCCCAGATTGAATTACTGGACTTGGAATTTAAAAGGTCTAGGATCAAATTCAGTTTTGAATTTGTTAGGTGTGTGGCTATGGGCAAATAACTTACACTTTCTCAGCCTCATTTTCGCCTTCTATAAAATAGGGAAAATAATACCGCCTTCTTCATAGAGTTATTGTGAGGATTAAATAAGCTAATACAAGTAAAATAGGTTTTCAACTTTCAAAGTGTTATATAAATGCTAGCTGTTATTATTCTATCAGTCATCCAGCAACTGTTCTATAACATAAGAGTATTAAAAAATTAGATGAGGTTCTAAGAGACTAAGTCATTTGTCCATGATCACACAGCTTGTATATGTCAAAAGCAGTGCAGAAATCTTCATGGTCAAAGGCCAGCTCTCTATCCAATCTCTCATCTTCCCACTCAATAATTTGCATCACAGCATTAGTGATTGTTAAAGGAGAATAATCACCCTCTGTACCAAGTTGGCATCATGACCATAGAAGTAGACCTCTGATTTTTATTTTTTTTTAAACTGAGGGCTGACATTGGGAAACCCAATTTCATCTACACAGTCAGTGATTTACACTCAGGCTTCTTATTGGTATCTAAATCTGCTATTAAGATTTGTCCAAGCGGAAGAACTTATTTACAACACAAATAGTAATTACACTAAAGAGGATGCTTCAATCTATCAATTAAATAATAGTAATCTGGAGACACAGTATGCACGTTGATATAAGCATTTACATAATAAAGCTCTGTTAGCAGGAGACATTTTTGCTCTGTTTAGAGCCAAAAACTTTTCCCTCCCACATCTCAACTTCTTACCCCCACTCAAAAAAAAGAAAGGGAAAAAAGGAAGAAAGGGGAAAAAAAGAAAAAATGAAGGAGAGAAAGGAAAGAAAGAAAGGAGAGAAAGAGAGAAAAAAGAAAGAGAGAAAGGAAGGAAGGAAGGAAGGAAAGAAGGAAGGAAGGAAGGAAGGAAGGAAGGAAGGAAGGAAGGAAGGAAGGAAGGAAGGAAGGAAGGAAGGAAGGAAGGAAGGAAGGAAGGAAGGAAGGGAGGGAAAAGAGGGAGGGAGGGAAGGAAGGAAGGAAGAAAGAAAAAGAAAGAAAGAAAAAGAAAAATCCTTGTTATCTTCATATTGTAGAATACAATAGGAATAGAAATATTAGTACTTATGGGCAAGGTTATGGAAAATGTCAGGGGAACAATAAAGAGGTAAAAATCCATGAAGCTTGAATAAGGTCATCTTCCATCCTTAGAATCATGGTAAAAGGCAAGAGAGAGCCCAATCATCACCTTAATCATAGAATTATACATTTTTAGATAAAAGCAGCTTTGGTAGGTATCAAGTTCGGCTCCCTCATTTTGCTAATGAGAAAAGGAGGACAAGAGAGATTCAATGACTTGGGATAGTCCTTGAGATCTGAATGAGATTTTATACCAAAACTAGTGCTCTTTCTATAGCATAATGCTCCTTCCTCAAAGGACTAATACTATTCTCCTGGAGAATGGACCACTTCTTAAAGAAAGTCCAGCCTATTTCTCTGACCAGGTCCATACATCAAATAACCTGTAGACTCAATTATTTTTGTAATTATCTGCAAACATTTCTTTTCATTATAAAAATTAAAAATAATCACTGATCAGTGCCCAAAGCACTGAACATGCCCCTAAAGAAAAGAAATTCAGTACAATGGAAGAAAAATTACATTCAGAGCCGCCAATCTGCCATGCTTAGTCCAAAGGTTCAAGCTTCCTGTGGTGGCCTCCCGAGTTGAGGGACAATGGATTAATTTCGACACTGAATTGCCTTGTCTTTTCTAAAATGCAGCTTCCAGATATTACCCAGGACTCCTTTTTCCATCTGTAAACAAAACCTTAACACTTTTCTTTCTGACTTGAGGGGAATATGTTCCCTGGCCATTAGTGAGCTTTATCTTTCTTGATTAAATAAAGTTATGTTAACTACAAAAGGTATGTTAATATAACACATTGTAGTAACAAAAAATTCACCAGGGCCTGAGACACTAACGGAATCCAAAGGCCTGACATTCTTCAAAGCAACCAAGGGCCCCATCTGCTGATGTTTGAATGTACTACATTAGCAAACAGAAGAAAGCAGGGACGGTAATTGACTAAACTGAAATTCACCCATAGTTCCTGATGTCACAGAGCCTCAGAAGGAGAAGAGATGATACTTATATAGAGATCAGCATTACATGTAAACAATCCCAGCAATTTAGGGGAAAGAGCCCCTTCTGGGTGAGAAAATCTCAGCCCCAAGCCTGGCTTTGACACTTGCTATTAATGTGACATTGGGCAAATCACTAAAACTTTCCAGACCTCAGTTTCCTCATCTGTAATGAGGGGGTGGGATTTGGTGACTTCTTAGTTCCTTCCACTTTTAAAGCTTTTAAACATAGAGTAGGCTTTTAAAGATCTTGCAGAAAGGAGAAACCACAAGTGTTTTCACTACTTGACTGCTAGATTGAATATTCCTTGGTCTCAAAAAGGTAGTCTTCCTCTCCTAAGCTGCCATGCTTATATTGTGCTTTAATTCCATTTCTTTTGCTTTGGTGTTGATATGGAGGACACCAAGAACTTTAACTGGAAATTTTTTCATCCCTGCTCACACAGCATGAAATGGGCCAAGGGCAAGTAGCACCAAACGCCCCCTCCTAACTGTGCTACTGAGCAGGAGTTTACCTTGTGGCATTCCCACTGTAGATTCCCATTCTAATTAGTTTTTCTTGCTAATTAAACATTTAAGCTCTGTTGTCTCTATACTGATGAAAGATTGCAAGAGTCTGCACAGAGTTTCTAAATTTCTATGCTGTTGAAGCCAAGCCTGAGTCACTTCACTTAGCTGTAGCCTCAGACAGGTTTAGGTCCAAGAAACTGGTAATTGTGCCTTCTTTTAAGGACTTGTAAAAATACATTCAAACTCTTAATAATTGTTCTTTGATAGTGCTGTCAAGTCACTTAGTCTTCCTTTTCTCATTTGAAATCTCAAGTCTCTTCTAATTCCCTTCCATTGCATTCTATTCAAATATTTTGTCACTGTTGTTAGTCATTTTTCCAGTCTGCCCAGCTCTTTATGACTCCATTTTGAGGGGTTTTTGGCAAAGATACTGGAGTAGTTTGCCATCTCCTTCTCCAGTTCATTTTGTGAATGAGGAAACTGATGTAAGCAGGATTAAGTGGTTTGCCCAGGATCAAACAGTTAGTGAGTGTCTGAGGATAGATTTGAACTGAGGAAGAGGAGTCTTTCTGACTCCAGATGGGGCACTCTATCCAATGCCATCTAGTCACCTCTAGCTTGTTATGTAGGGGGCACTGTGGTAAATATTAGGAAGAAAGAAACAATGAAAAAATGGATGGAAGGAAGGAAAGAAGGAAGGAAGGAAGGAAGGAAGGAAGGAAGGAAGGAAGGAAGGAAGGAAGGAAGGAAGGAAGGAAGGAAGGAAGGAAGGAAGGAAGGAAGGAAGGAAGGAAGGAAGGAAGGAAGGAAGGAAGAAAGGGAGGGAGGGAGGGAGGGAAGGAGGGAGGGAGGGAGGGAGGGAGGAGGGAAGGAAAGAAGGAGGGAAGGAGGGAAGGAAGGAGGGAGGGAAGGAAGGAGGGAGGGAAGGAAGGAGGGAGGGAAGGAAGGAAGGAAGGAGGGAGGGAAGGAAGGAGGAGGGAAGGAAGGAAGGAAGGAAGGAGGGAAGGAAGGAAGGAGGGAAGGAAGGAGGGAAGGAAGGAAGGAAAGAAGGAAGGAAAGAAGGAAGGAAGGAAGGAAGGAGGGAGGGAAGAAGGGAGGGAAGGAGGGAAGGAAGGAGGGAGGGAAGGAAGGAGGGAAGGAAGGAAGGAAAGAAGGAAGGAAGGAGGGAAGGAAGGAAGGAAAAAAGGAAGGAAAAAAGGAAGGAAAAAAGGAAGGAAGGAAGGAAGTGAAGAGGAAGGAAGGAAGAAAGAGAGAGGGAGAGAGGGAGGGAGGGAGGGAGAAAGGAAGGAAAAGAGGGAGGGAGGGACAAAGAAACAAAAAATCCCTACTCCAATCTTTTAGAGCAAAATTTCTTAATTATTTGGAATTATAGACAGCTCTGAAAGTCTAGTGAAGCTTACAAGCCCCATCTCAAAATGTTTTTAAATGCATAAAATAAAATACCTAGGATTGAAAAGGAAATCAAAGGTTACAAAAGTAAGATTTAATTTTCTTCTTAACCAAGTTTGTGGATTCCCTGAAATATCACCACGAACTACCTGTCTGTTAATGCGGGTGAAGAATCCCTATTGTAGAAGGCATAAGACAAATATACAGACTACAAGGACATAAATTACAATATAATAAAAACAAAGGAGAGATTCAAAATGAGAGAAATGAAGAATTTTAGGAGGTAGTTATCACTTACTGCAGAAGAATGTCATCTAGACTGGGCCTTGAAAAGAGATAAGGATTTCAAAGGAATTGGTATTATGGGTGTGTGTGTGTGTGTGTGTGTGTGTGTGTGTGTGTGTAAGCAGGTACATAGAACTTCTCTCTTCTAATTAAGTGAAAAAGTACTTATAAAAGAGGGTACCTACTACCTCAGAGGCTAACCAGTTGAAAGAATTCAAAGAAATCAGGACTCATTCCTAATCTGTCAAATGAGAGAATCAGATGCCTAGAATAGGTCTAAAATACTATTCTTTTAGATTATAAACTTAGAACAGAAGTTACATTTCATATATTTTTTGTCTCCCACAGTATGCAGCACAGTGTCTCCCCTATAGTAGATATTTAGTAAATAATGCTGAATAAATGAATTTCTTCCCAAGCTCTTATCACAACACTCCCTTATTAAAAAACATCAATAGATCCCCATTACCTCTTGAACAAAGCCTATGCCCCTTAGACCAGAATTTTAAAACCTGCTTTAATATGCCCCTTCAACTACCTTATATTTAGCTATTTGCATATATTTGTAGGAAAGTTATATAACAGGCTTTACAAATAGTATCTCATTTGATCCTCACAACAACCCTACTAGGTAGATGCTATTATAATCTCCATTTTTGGTTGAGAAATCTGAGACAGGCAAAAAAAGTTAAATGATTTGTCCAAATTTCCAATGCAAGATTTGGATCCACTTTTTTGAATTCAGACCTAGTGCTTTATCTGTTGTAGACCCAATTGCCCAATGTTTGTATTAGCATTATATTTATGCACTTAATCTTTTTTTCTATTTGATTGTTGCAAGTCAAATACCTCATTGTACCTGTCTTAAACCTCTCTGTGCACTTCTCATGGTTTAATTTGTATTATAGTTGTTTAAGCATGTTTACATCTCCTTAAGGCAGGGATGATGGTTTTAATTCTTTACATCTCTCAATACCTAACAGGTAAGTACTTAAATCTCTTTGCATAAATTAATTTGGGAGGGGTCTTTGGATCCTTTGTCTAACTTCTTCCATAGTATTAAATTTTTACATCTTTTTACCATCTCCATCTACCTTTCCCACAAATAGCCTAAGATGGCATAATCAGAAAATGAACATTTATTTAAATTAGAAAGAATCTTAGAGATGGCCTAGCTCAAGGACGACATTAAAAATGAGAAAGTTAAGAACAATATAAATCAAGGGGTTTGTACAAGATCAGAGGTAAGTAAATAACAAAGTCAGGATTTGAATTCAAGTCTTCTGATTCCAAGCCAGATGTAATTTGTAATGTATCGACTGTGGCATAGCACAGGTGTTGTTTAAAACAGTCCCCTATTTGTTTGGGTTCAATACTGTGAAGAAATGAAAGATTTCCATCATTCTCATTCCCTAAGTCCATCTAACACTTAGCAAAGGAGGTTTCTTAGCCATAACAGGGAAGAAAATCCCATAAAAAGCCACATTGATTCAGATATACACAGTTTCTCAGAGATGATCATGCTGCTTGTCTGCTGTCAAAAAACTTAGAGAGGAAGCCAGAGCTCCTTCTGATCTTTTGTACTTTGGAGACTAGGAAGACACAAGCAGCCAATCAAATGTCAAGGATGATTTCAATACCTTTTAAGAATAACTCATCTAACGTGTGTGTGTGTGTGTGTGTGTGTGTGTGTGTGTGTGTGTGTGTGTGTTTGGTGTGAGAGAAGAGAGAAAAACTTGGATAAAAACTAGCTCAGCCTACATGGCAGGGCCCTGGGAAATGTTGATCTTATCATATCATGTTTGCTCCTAATTAAAAGGATGAGCATTATGAGAATGAATAGAAGAATAAACTAATGTCTTCTATGTACTTGACTTCTCTATGGACACTGTAGAGCAATAAATGCTTTTTTATCCATAGAGACAGTCCATTCATTGACTACTATTCACCTAGAAATATATAATGCCCTAAAACATCCCTTTCTACTATACTCACACAAAATTAGTCAATTATTATCCATCTTCCATTACAATTTGTTTGTTTTCATTCTATAATTTTACCTGAATTTCCTTTTCTAAATGAAAGCATACTATTGGCAAATGATGTACAAAATCTTGTGCTCCAAACATGTTTTCTGTCCCAAACCTACCCTGGATATAGATAGATATAGATATATGTGTATATGTATAAATGCACATATTTGCATATAAATATATTTATATGTATGTGTATAATTAAGTATCCCTATAGATTTTCATAGATTTGTATGCATGTACATATTCATGCATTGGTAATAAGCATGTTTTCTCATGCTGTTATCTGTGACTTCTTTCCTCCAATAGACTAAATGCTCCTTGAGAGCAGGAAAAGTGCGTCTCATACCTAATCCTTATACTCATGTTCATGCTCAATTGTATTGAGGCATAGAAAGGGCTTTCCTAATGTTCAAGGACGAGTGGGAGGGCACAGTAAAGAATCAGAAAAAGGAAGAAAATATCAAATTGAAGTGGGCCCGGGTCAGACCTCTGAGAAATACAATTTCTCATTACCTCCCTACCCTTCCTGCCAAAATGATCCTGAACTAGTTTTCTCAGTACCATATACTATCCAGCTGTGCACAATTGGACACTTGTGCAATTGGGAGACAATAGACATAATTGTTACCCCCAAAGACTCTGCAGTGAGGGTCGATAACCAGCAGGAAATTCAAGGAAGGTAATGAAGGATATAGGATTGAGGTCCAATTGGTAGAATAAAGATGCATGGACTGGCAATAGAGAGAAAATATAGAAGTAGCCCTTAAGATTGATTACATTGACCAAATCCCGGGAATTCTCAAAGTAGTGTCAGCTGCTTACAAACTAGTCAAGTGCAAGGGAGATCCCCTTTCCACCCAATACTGATACAGGCAACATATGTAACAGAAATTCATTCTGTGTATGTTCTGGATTCATATTAACAATTCAGCATAGCTTGTAAAAGAGAACATTTTGCTTCTCTTATTTTTTAAGGCAGATTTCTATCAATCAGTCAATAAGCATTAAGTATCTACCATACTCTGAGCTCCAGAAATTTACCAAAAAAGCAAAACCATTCCCTGCCCTTGAGGATCTTTCATTCTAATGAAGTAGGTGAAAATAAATTCGAGGACAAGATATATAGAGAAGTAGAGAATTAGCTACTTAGAATTTCTGGCATCTTGGGAAATTGGGAAAGATCAACTGAAGAAGGTGAAATTTGAGCTCTGTTGAAGGAATCCAAGAAAACTGAAAGTTGGAGGTGAGAAGTTAGAGCATTCAAGGCATGGGACAAAACCAGGGCAAAAGCACAGAGATGAGAAATGAAGCATTGTGTGTGAGGGACTGCAAGTAATCAGATGTGACCAGATCATAGAGTACAGAGAGGGAATAAATTATATTCAAAAGCACAGGAAATGGCCAAGTTTTAAAGAGCTTTAAGTGTCATCCAAAAGATTAATATTTAATCTTAGAAATAATAGGGAGCCATTGGAATTTACTGAATAGGGAGATGACACAGACAGACTTGCGAACAATGACTCACACTGGGGAAAAGATCACAGGATGTAGAATGCTCCAGTATTTACTAGTTGTGTGACAGTAGGTGAGTTACTCTGAACTCATCCTCAACCACTGCAAATCTGAAAAATGAAGATAATAAGAATGGCTCCACTTACCTTTCCAGTCTATTGCAAGAAAAGCATCCCATAGACTACAAAACATGATGTGACTATATTATTATAAGGGAGTTGATGGAGCTAGCTTTCTACAAAGTCATGGTAGCCATTCTCCCACTTTCCAAGTGTTAGTGAACTGGACTGGGTTTATGATTTCATTTATAAAAGGGTCTCCTGATGATGAAAATTCCTTCTATCTACCTAGCTGAGTATTTATTCTACAACTTAGGATTTGAGAGACTAGCCTGGGACATTCAGAGGTTGCAGAATTTGCCCCAGCATCCCATATAAAATGTGTATCCGAGACAACACTAGGACCCAAATCTTCCTTACTACATGTAGATGCAGCTTTAATTTTTGTTAAATATTAAATTAATTTAGGACTCAGGGCTTAAAGTTGATATAACAAGAGTCTTGGGAAGTAGAGAGGATCTGCTCAGTTCTAACTTTATTAGATGACAAGCTCCTGGAGGGTGAGGACTGACTTTTGCTTCTTTGTCTATTTTCAGCATTTAGCACAGTGCCTAGTATGTAGTAAGTGCTTAATAAATGTACTTCACCTGACCCTCACTCAAGACTTCCAAACAACAGAATAAAAGAAATGCCCTGGTCCTGAATTCTTGCCACAGTTAATCCAATAAAAACATTATAAATTATTGCCAGCAATAGACTTCATATTTTTTACTGCTTCAGCCACAATGAAGAGATTATGAAAATTCTAAATGCCTTGCAACTTAAAGCATATAAATGCCATTTTTCAAACTACATGAATAGATGGAGGACCAAGCTAAGGGTAAAGGCAACTGGGGAATTGTAGAATAAAACTTTCATAAAGTCTCTGAGATGCCTAGTGAGAAAGTCTCAGGGCTGATGGTTAGGATGATTTAAAACCTTAAACACTATTTTGTTGACACATAATTCTTTTATATATTTTCTGTGTATAAATTGTGAGCTCCTCCAAAGGAAACAGTTTTCAGAGAGAAAACAAAGGAAAATCTCCTAAGTCTTATTCCATTTAAAACATGGGGATAACTTCAGGAGCTGCTAACTGAATTGATGAGATCATATAAGTCAGCAATGAGTGTATCAGATGTCAAAATTCACAAAAGAAAACAAAAATTGCAGAAGGAGACACAAACAGAGCAATTTTGTTGCTGCCTTGGCAAATTTTCATATGTATATGTGTATATATGTATATACAAACACATATATATATAATGTATATGTATATATAAACATATATATCTTTACATATATATATATTTTTGTGTTGGTTATAGGACAGGTAAACATAATTTAAAGGATTATTCAATCCTTTTTCTTGTTCTTATTTATTTGAAGTGTTTGGGAGTTTTGATTATTATTAATTTCACAAGAAAAAAAGAGAGAAAAACTGTTTAAGGAAGAAGACTGTCCTAGGAAGATTCTACAGTAACTCCAATGCATATGTTTCCACATATGACTTTTTATTTCATTAGATATGTTAGCAGGAGGTGTGAAACTCAGGAAAATCTGTGCCTACAAATTGGGAAATAACAAAAGTGGTCAAGCTGCGTGCTTCTGATACTTAAAGAAGCCCAATGGCCAATGTCAACACCAACTTCAGATCTATAACTAGCCATGTTATTATCCAGAATAAGAAGCACAGAAAAGTTCCTGAGCAGACAACAAGAAGCATCCATGAGATGGGTGGAAACATCAAAAAAGCAGTTCTAAGCCCATCAGGCATCTAATACAACTCTTAACATTTTAGTGATGAGGAAATTAAAGCTGACAGAGCTCGTGACTTGACTAAGGTCACACAAAGGATAAGTGAAAGAGCTGAGATCTTCACATAAAGTCTCCAACTCAAAACGCAATGTTCTTTCTATTGTACTAAATTCCAAAGCAGGGAGAATATAGACACATTGAAAAGGCATAGTATTGGGGTTGGGGAACCAAGATTAGTTTCAAATGAAGAAATGTTCTCAATGTGTCTTCTTGTGATCAGACCAATTAAATTTTAATTTAAAAGCCCTAGGTCAGAATATTTCTAATTATACTGGGTGAGGCAAAGTGGGAAGGATAAAACAAACTAAGAATAGCCTGAGAAATCGAATGGATTCATAAAAGTTAAGACAGAAGGAGATTAGGGGTAAAAAGCATTTCTCCTAGCAATATTGTATCTAAGCTCTATTGAGGATTTCATCTGATGATTGTCCTTCATTCTCAAAGAGGACCAAAATGACATCACTATGTGTGTCTGACTCTGGCTGATCAGACCAATATGAGCTTGCAATACTCTGTCACAGGTCGGACACAAATAGTCCATAAGATCATTTGGGTGGGGGGATTCTATACTTTTGTGCATCTCACATTTCTTTTGGGCTAATTCATATATAGCTTTGCTCATAGAGCACAGCTTGCCATGATGGGCAGTCTGTGCCAGTGTCTCCCATGTCATACAATCAATTCTAAAGTGCTTCAGAGAGACCTTGAGAGTGTCCTTCTATTGCTTTTTTAGACTATCTCATGAGCACTTGTCCTGAGTGAGTTCTCCATAAAATAATTCTTTTTATCTACATGGCTATAAACATCTAATTATTCTTTCACAAGAATAGATTAAGTTGTTTAGTAAGACTAAATCACTTTACTCAGTGAGATAGACATTTAAAATGTCTCTTTTCCTACCATGTGAACCCCTAAAAAAACAATATCCAAAGACTTAGAGATATAAGAATAGAGGCCAATCTTGGACATGTCACTCCAGTTCTTTAATTATATTTCAAAAGGAGATGTGATCTCTACCCACTGAAGGAAATTAAACATTTTATTTTTAACCAATAGGACAAATCAAAAAACAAAGAACCTAAAATACATTTTAAGTGGATTGACAATTTCAAATTAATAAAATTCAAATGATTGATTTTATTTGCAATATCTGAATTGGTGGCTCAGTGGATAGAGTATTGAGCCTGGAGTCAGGAAGAATTATCTTCCTGAGTTCAAATCTGGCTTCAGAAACTTACTAGCCATGTGACTCTGGGCAAGTCATTTAATCCTATTTGCCTCGGTTTCCTCATCTGTCAAAAAAAAATATGAGAAAGGAAATGACACACCACTCTAATTTCTTTGCCAAGAAAACCCCAAATGGCATCACAAAGAGTCAGACACAATTGAAAAATGACTGAACAACAACAATCCATCAGAAAGGAATCCAGAAAAAAGTTTTGCTCCCCCCAGTGAAAATCACCTATTAAACCTCATGAGAAAGATGTTTTATGTAAGGGAGGGATACCTCTACATCAATCAACTTATTTATAGACATGAATAGTCTTTCAATATAAACAAGATTGTCTGTACCCCATCGTCCCGTTACTAAATGTGAAGTCTTCTTTAATTGGAAAAGGGGAGCATGATTGCTGATATCTAAAGCATCCTTACAAAGAAAGAGTTGAGGAAAGGCCTTTCATTCAACAAATGAAAGGAAGTTTTGAATAGTGAGGTATGGTTAAGGTAACGCTTTTATAAATGATTTTTTAATTTTATTTTTTATTATAGCTTTTTATATACAAAATATCTGCATGGGTAATTTTTCAACACTGACCCTTGCAAAAACTTCTGTTCCAATTTTTCCCCTCCTTCCCTCCACCCCCTCCCCTAGATGGCAGGTAAATAAGCTAAAGTTTTATAAATGATTTCATTAAAATTGTAATGTCAATTAACTTTAGCATATCTATCTCCTCCACTGGTACAGATTTCAATCCCTTGGGACCTTTCTACCTTTACATTCTATATCATTCCTGCCCATGTCTTTCCACAAATTTCCCTTAGAGATCTAGCCATTGTTCTTGAGGCTTTTCTCTTGTATTATTTTGTTTCTTCAAAAAATATTTTAAGGATCTCAAAGCAGCATTTTAATCCTTCACCATCATCCATTTCATGATGGCCCTTCTTCCATTCATACACATCTTTAATGATGACTTCTGCCTCATGACTTTTCTTTGCCAAAACCCCACTAGAAATATCCATAGCGCACACACACACACACACACACACACACACACACACACACACCCCTCCATGCAGCTTTTCCATTGCCCTTGAGGTCACCTGAAATTTTAATTCTTCTGAGATCATGCTGTCCCATGACTCACAGTCACTTCTAGCAGAATATCAATGCTTAACCAGCCGGCTCTTGTGTCAGCAAGCACCTTAGAATCCTTGAAAGTGCCATGTAGTTTCCCAAGGTGATTTTTCCCAATCTCCTCCCATTCAGTTGCTGACCCAGTTCATCCTCCAAATGTATGGCTTCCCCAGGGCATGCATACTGATGACAGACTCACTCTACATGTTTCCTGTTGCTACCTGAGGAACAGATGACAACAACTGAATGTGATAATTTAGGCAACAGTCAACCCAGCTGTACAAATGACTGATTTTATATTCTTCCCTGTGATGATAAAGGGGTGAAAGATATAAGTATAGGACATCGGAGGTTCATTGGTTGTTTTCACGGTCATTGTTGGTGTTGGTATTGTTGGAGAAGGGGTAAGGTTGGCTTTTCAGAGAACAACTAAAGGCAAGAAAGTATGAACCCGTACAGACACATTTGGAAGCCTATAGAAAGTTACCCAAAGGAACCCCCAGTTTACCTACAGCTGAACATATTCTAACAGAAGAAGGCACTTGTACTTAGCATCACTAATGGCATTTTTTGTGGTTGGTTTATAGGACAGGAAAGCACTGCTTTGCCGTGGACGATCATTATTCTCAAAAGATTTCTTGATAATAATAATAGTTACACTTCTAATGTTCTTTTTTTAACATTTACAAAGCACTTTACATCCCTCATCTCATCTGATTCTCTCAAGAGTACTAAGAAATGAATGCTATTATCATTCTAAGTTTATACATCAACCAACCAAGCAACACAGTGATGATGATGATGATATTGATATTTTAAGGTTTGCAAAGTATAATGCATATTATTACATTTTGCCCTACCAATAACCATGTGAGGTAGATCCTTTCATTATTGGAATTTTATGGATGAGAAAACTGAAACAGTCAAAATTAAATAGTTTGTCTAGGGTCAAATGGCTAGTAAGTATATGAAGCTGAATTTGAAGTCAGGGCTTCCTGACGACAAATCCAACAATCTATCCACTACAGCACTGGGAAAATAAAAAAAATTAATAATTAAACAATCCTTACTGTAAGGAACTCATAACCTATGTGAAGAAAGCAAGGTTAATAAAGAAATTGAACAATTTACACAGGGTCACATATAAGGGCATTTAAACCTGGAAAGGATATTAAATAGCATCTTGTCCAGTGTCCTCCTTTTACAGATGGGGAAAATCGAGGGACAAAAGGGTTAAATGACCTGTCCAGGGTAACATTTAATATGTGACAAAGGAGGAATTTGAACTCAGGACTTCTTGAGTCCAAGTACAATGCTCTATCCTATGCCATATTGCCACATCTTGCCTACTCTTCTATCTTCTGTGCTGAGCTGATTCTGATTTTATATTCAATCCATGTTTATATCCAGGTTTTCATTTGTCTGTAACAATGTAGTCTTGGATTATAAACTCCCAGAAGAGAGACTCTTTGACTGGATATGTATTTTGCTTTGTCTGCCCCCAGAACATCCCCATGGGGAAAGAAGATTTTACTCAATGAGTTTGGAGGAAAAGGATTAGATTTAGAGGGATTCTTTCTCCTCACCACCCTCCATTTTAAATCTCTCATTAAAGTCTCATAGCTTTTTACAGATACCTCAGGAGCCATAGGCAAGGGTAGGAATTATTGTATCAATTTTGGGGACGAAGTGTCCACTAAAACTGAACTCCAATGCAGTTTTTGTTTCTAGAAGTTCTTGAAAGCAAGGCTGGAGGTTCATAAGCTCTGACAGTTCCTCCGTCAAGCTAAAAGTTT